>NC_065587.1:69159835-69337335 GCF_024542745.1 Macaca thibetana thibetana
AGGAGTTTGCAACCAGCCTGGGCAACATGGTGAAACCCCGTCTCTACTAAAAAATACAAAAAATTAGCCAGGTATGGCGGCGTGTGCCTGTAGTCCCAGCTACTCAGGAGGCTGACGCAGAAGAATTGCTTGAACCCAGGAGGTGGAGGGTGCAGTGAGCCAAGATCATGCCACTGCCCTCCAGCCTGAGTGACAGAGCAAGACTGTCTCAAAAACAAAAAACAAACAAACAAACAAACAAACAAAACCCAGCATGGTAGAACTGTGCAACACAAAGAGTGAACTGTAAGGTAAACTGTGGATTTCAGTTAATAATTCTGTGCCAAAATTGGTTCATCAGTTATAACAAATGCACCATACTAATGTAAAATGTTAATAACAGGAGAAACTGCATGTTTGGAGAAGGAGTACAAGGGAACTGTCTATGATTTCTGTGTCATTTTTCTTTTTCTTTTTTGAGAGAGGGTCTTGCTCTGTTCTCCAGGCTAAAGTGCAGTGGCACGATTAGAATCCACTGCAGCCTCAAACTCCTGGGTTCAAGCAATCCTTTAGCCTCAGCCTCCCGAGTAGCTAGGACCACATGCATGTGCCACCATGCCTGGGAAAAAAAAAAAAAAATTGTGGAGACAGGGTCTTGCTATGTTGCTCAGGCTGGTCTCAAACTCTTGGCCTCAAGCTCCCATTTCGGCCTCCCAAAGCACTGGGATTACAGGCATGAGCCAGTGTGCCCAGTCTCTGCAGTTTTTCTCTAAGCCTAAAACTTCTCTAAAAAAGTAATCTATAAAACACGAAAAACAAATTGAAACCCCTCACACATTGTGTTTATACGTAAAATAGAATTCAGTCCTTGGCTCAGATAATTAAAAACAAGGTTTTTACCTACGCTAACTACCAAGGGGAGATTTGAAAATCACGACTTGAGACGCACTACAGGATGTCTGCACCCTTGCTCCCCTCGTGTATGGCCGGGGCACCCCCTGGTCACTGGGAACTGTCCAACATTCTTGGTGACACTGCCCCCCTGAGGATCTCCGCACTGGATCTTTGCTCCCTCTCCTTTAGAACCCACAGCTGCTGACTTGCTGACCTTGGGTGATGTCTGATTGAAAGGTCTCCCCAGCCTTAGGAACCTCAAGGTGCCACTGTGGACACAGCTCCCACATTTCAGCTTCCAGAAATCCTGCTTCAACTCCAGATCCCAGCACTCCCTCATTACGTGGACTTGAATGAGTCACATCAGTTTATTGAGCCTCAGTTTCCTCATTGATGGGAGAAGGGTGATTTGATAACAACTGCCATACTAGAGTATATTCATTAATTCAGTAAATAGGTATTGAACACCTACTGTCTGTACTGAGGATTCAACAGCGAGCAGAACAAACATCTCTGTCTTACTGGAGCTCATGGTCTCGTGACGGGGACACACAAAAATCAAACAAATACACGAGATAATGTCAGTGATAAATAAAAGTAAGGCGGAGTCACAGATGGAAAGAGGGTAGGGCAAGGGATCCTTGGTAAGTGTCGTCCTGGATGGCTTCCCAGAGGAGGTGGCGTTTGAACAGGGCTGGGAATGAAGTGAAGGAACGAGCCACGAAGTGAAGCCACGAGCCACGAAAGTCTCAGGGGGAAGAGGCAACAGCAAACATCAAAACCTTGAGGTGGGAATATGCTTGGTGAGTTCGAGAAACAGCAAGCAGGCCAGTGAGGCTGGTGGGGAGTGAGGAAGAGGGAAGAGGAAGTGAGGACAGAGAGATCTGGAGAAGCTAGACTGTGTAAGGAATTGAGGGTTTATCCCAAGTGCAGCAGGGAGAAAACTTGAAGAGTTATTTACTAGGGAAGGCTTCCTGTGTTGTGTGCCCTTGCAGGTGAGAAAAGGCGACAAGCACACTCTAAAGCCAACTCTATTTCCCATGACCGTGGTCTGGGACACTTTGAGCAGAAAGCGTACTGTTCTCCTTGGAGTCAAAGGCTTTGTGAGTGTCTGCCATGCTGTAGTTCCCATGAATTGCCACCAGGTGACGACTCTGGGTCGTGCTTCTAACTTGCAGATTCTTGATTCCTGGAGGGCTTGCTAAAACACGGACTGCTCCTGGCCTCAGGCGATCGATCCTTCAGCCCCAACCTTCCACAGCACTGGATTACGGGTGTGAGCCACCACGCCCGGCCTGACAGCCATGTTTTTAGCTTTTACAAACAAAACTTTGGCCTTAGCATTATCTTTGTGAGAGGGACCGATCATTCCTGTTTTCCAGATAGGTCTAGTGAGGCTGAGAGAGGAGGAATCATTATCTCCAAGAGCAAAAGTGATAAAACTGGCACTCGGCCCCATGTCTGCCTGACTTCAGGGCTCCCAATCCTTCAGGGATGTCACACCCATGTGCGCAGTGCTGCTGTGGGAATTTTAAAAACTCATCCAATTTAATCATTACAACTGAACAAATCCCATGAAACCTTAATGTCTCCATTTTAGAGATGAGAAAACTGAGGACTAGAACTGAGAAATAAGTCACTCAATGTCACGGAGCTATTCTAAGGCTGACATCATGCATTTTGGAGTCAGAGAGACCTGAATTTCAACTCGAGCTCACACTCTGCTTAGCTTTGCTCACCTAATTTCTCTGAGCCACAGTTTAAGATGGGAATAAGAGCCCCTCCTGCTTGGTAGCTGTTGGTAATATTTATGCACAAATCTAGGCCTGGGGCCTCTTAGGCTTACAGTGACACCAACCTCTTTTGTTCTGGAATCAGGAGGGAAAGTGATTAACCTGGCATTGGCCATCCCCAGCCCGGCTGGGATCAGAAGGATCCTGGAAGGATAGGCAGTACCTGGCAAAGACTGGGGAGGGAGCTTGCTTAGCAGAGGTGTGAGGGAGCTCACAGGAGTCCCCACAGGGTGTCCAGGTAGGCATAGGTGTGGACAGCTGGACAGGGACTCCAGTCTGCCAATCAAGAACAGGGATAGAGCCTGGGCTTTGGGGTCAGGCAGCTTGAAGCTCTCTGGGTTCCAGCTCCCAGATCTGTAAAGTGGAACAGTAATGACTCTTCCCTGTTTTGGATTATTGAGAGGACCCTGGGGAACAGTGGGCTCAGCTGGAGGATGACATTCTAAAGTGTTCTCTGGGACCTTAACCCCAGTCTCATAGGAGATGGGCCTTTGACTGTGGCCTTTCTGAAACCCGAGAATGTTAACGATCACGTAACGTTAATAACAGTGATGGCAGATAACATCTGTCGTGGATTAGAGGCCACTGGGAAGTTCTCCCTCACAGTTCTAGGTTCTTTGGATCAGAAACATGGCGCAAACACAGCCAACGGTGATTTAGGGCCTTGCAACTTACAAAGTCCTTCCACAGCATTGCACTGCATCCTGTGTTAAGACAAATTCTCCCAGCATTAAGCACTCTGCTAAGTGCTTGACAGGCCTTATTTCATTCTTCCAAAACACTTTGAAGTAGGTGTTGCCTTGACCCCCATTCTTCAACCTAGGAAATGGGAGCCATAGAGAGGTCAAGTGACTTGCCTAAGGCTACGCAGCTGGAACACAGAGCGCCTCTTCCCAAGGGTTGCACAGCAAGTCAGAGGCTGAGAGGGCCTTGGAGGGACCTGAGGCTCCCCTAGCCACTCTCGCTTGGCTCTGATTCCTCCAATCCCACCTGGAAGTGGCTGGAAGTGAGAAGGAGAGGCCGGGAGGGGTGCTGAGCCTGAAGGGAGGCTTTAGGACTCATGCCAGGAAGGCAGAGAAGGAGGGGAGGGACGGAAATGCCCCTTCCCCTAGAGCAGCTGAGGGGAGAGATAAAGGCATGAGGAGATGTAGCTGGGGCCAAGACAAGGAGGAAGAGAAGAGCTCAGGAGCTAGAGGGAACAACTACCTGGGGAGGAAGCCCAGTTCCAAGAGAGAAGGCCAGGGATGGGATGGGGTGGGCTAGGCCCTTGGGCTGGGGTCCTGGGTCCTAATTTTAGCAGGTAGCAGGATCCTGAACTGGATAGAGGGTTTCCTTCAGTAGATACCCTATCATTCCTGTGTTATGAGAGGTTGGGGCCACTGAGGTGAGCCCAGGATTCAGCCTTCGAGGTTCACCCACTTGAGTCCAGCTGAATGACAGAATAAGCCATAGGACACTGTTCCAGGCCTGACTTCCTTCCTTCAACAAATATCTATGGAGGACTTACCACGGGCCAGGCTGGGCTCCCAGCAGGAAACAAGGTCCCTCCGAAGAGAGAATAACACCTTCGTTAAGGAGCCTCCAATCTCATAGAAGAGATGGACAAAAAGCAGAAAATGAATTGGTGTCCAGTATCACTTTTGGCTGTAAAGGTGGTCAGGGGAAAATGAATGGATTGGAGTCTACCTATTTTGTGATGGTGGTCAGGGAGGGCCCCTCTGAGAAGGTGACATCTGAACAGAGGCCTGAATGAGATGAGGCAGTAACTATGAATCTGAGGGAAGAGCATTTCAGGCAAGCGCAAAGACCAGGGGAAAGGCCCTGAGGCAAGAGGATGCTGGAAGGAGGGTACCAAGCAAGGAGGCCAGTGTGGCTGCTGGTGAGAGATAAGAGAGTGAAGGAAGATGAGGGCAGAGTTCATGGGGGCAGATCACATAGAGCCTCAAAGTCCACTGTATGGATTTTAGCTGCATCTCATGTGACATGGACATTGAAGGGTTTTTGTGTTTGTTTGTTTGTTTGTTTGTTTTTGAGAGGGATTCTCACTCTGTCACCCAGGCTGCAGTGCAGTGGCACATCTCAGCTCACTGCAACCTCCACCTCCCACATTCAAATGATTCTCTTGCCTCAGCCTCCCAAGTAGCTGGGATTACAGGTGTGTACCACTATGCCTGGCTAATTTTTGTATTTTTAGTAGACACAGGGTTTCGCCATGTTAGCCAAGCTGGTCTTGAACTCCTGACCTCAAGTGATCCACCTGCCTCCGCCTCCCAAAGTGCTGGGACTACAGGTGTAAGCCACTGCTTACATTGGAAGGTTTTGAGTAGAGGACTGTGGTGTGACCTGACTCAGGTTTTACCAGGATCCCCCGAGAGATGTTCTGGTGGCCACTGAAGAAGACTGGAGGGTGGAGCAGGCAAGGGCTGATGCAGGGAGCCCAGTGAGGAGGCTGGTCAATGAGCATGGCAGTTTGGTCAACGATCTGGGGTGCTAAATATCAACAGAAACAAAAATATTTATCGCATGCTTTCTGTGGGTCACACACTATTCTAAGTGCTTGCTTGACATTTAATGCTTTTCATCTTCAGTACAGATTTTAGGTAGATCATATTTTTGTACATTTACGTCTATTTGTATCTGGACAGATTTATTTTTTATTTTTTATTATTGAGATGAAATTCACATAATATAAATCAACCATTTGAAAGTATGGCCTTTAGTACATTCACGATATTGTCCAACCACGCTTTTATCTAGTTCCAAAATATTTCAACACCCCCCACCCAAGGAAACTTTGTACCCATCAAAGATAGATGATATTTTTATCCTCATTTTACAGATGAACAAGCAGAGGCATGGACAAGCAGAGTCATGTGTCCCAGGTCACACAGCCAGGAAATGGAACAAGCTGGCCACAGGTGTTGGGAGGAACATGTTGACAAGCTGCCCAGGATGCCCTGGAGGCCCCTTTGGGGATCCCCAGGTAACAGCACCAAACTGCCTTTTATTTATTTTTATTTATTTATTTTGAGACGGAATTTTGCTCCTGTTGCCCAGGCTGCAGTGCAATGGTGCAATCTTGGCTCACTGCAACCTCCACCTCCCGGGTTCAAGCGATTCTCCTGCCTCAGTCTCCCAAGTAGCTGGGATTACAGGCATGTGCCACCATGCCTGGCTAATTTTTTGTATTTAGTAAAGACAGGGTTTCATTATGTTGGTCAGGCTGGTCTTGAACTCCTGACCTCAGGTGATCCACCACTCCTGACCTCAGGTGATCTGCCAGCCTCTGCCTGCCAAAGTGCTGGGATTACAAGCGTGAGCCACCACGCCCAGCCCAAACTGCATTTTAAGAAGGGCATGTCAGTCGGGCATGGTGGCTCACACCTGTAATCACAGCATTTTGGGAGGCCGAAGCGGGTGGATCACCTGAGGTCGTGAGTTTGAGACCAGCCTGACCAACATGGAGAAACCCGTCTCTACTAAAAATACAAAATTAACTGGGCGTTGTATGCCTGTAATTCCAGCTACTCGGGAGGCTGAGGAAGGAGAATCACTTGAACTTGAATCAGGGAGGTGGCGGAGGTTTCGGTGAGCCAAGATCACGCCACTGTGCTCCAGAAACCACTGGGAAGGCCGAACAGTGGCCCCAGTACCCTCTCTCAGGATGGCACACAGAGGAGAATGGGGACTCTGGAGCCAGGCTGTTGAGTTCAATTCCCTTCTCCCACCTTTTTTCCATGTTGTGAAGTTGGGATTATAAGAGCACCAATCTCATCAGTGTTGGGGGAAAGTGAATTTCCCATTAGTAGAGCTCAGCGCTGCCCATAGTATTTGCTCAATGAACAGCGGCCTGCATTCTCTTTCCTGCACTCTCCACTCCTGGAAATAAGTCAAGCAGGTACCTAAATGCAATCTCAGTGTTGGGCCTCATAAAACATCTGGGACAAGACACCTCCATTACCAGAAAAAACGTAGTCATAAAAATGTCAAGATTGGGAGGATAGTGCCCATTTTTATTTATTTATTATTACTATTATTATTATTTTTTTTTTAGAGAAAGTCTCACTCTGTGGCCCAGGTAGAAATGCAGTGGCACGATCTTGGCTCACTGCAATCTCCACCTCCCAGGTTCAAGCGATTCTCCTGGCTCAGCCTCCCCAGTAGCTGGTATTACAGGCACCCACCACCACGCCTGGCTAATTTTTGTATTTTTAGTGGAGACAGGGTTTTACTATGTTGGCCAGGCTGGTCTCGAACTGCTGACCTCAAGTGATCTGTCCCCCTTGGCCTCCCAAAATGCTGGGATTATAGATGTGAGCCACCGCACCCGTCCCTGATACCCATTTTAAAAAATCACATACAATCAAAATCCAGGATATAATTTATATAAAAATCAAAAGCACCCATTTTGTCCATCCCTTGCTTTGGGTTTATCTACCAGTTCTTGTTGGCTCCATTGCTAATATACATCCAGGTCCCATCCCATCTTCCCAACCCTTCCCAGCCCTTCATCCTTCAGCTGCACCTCTATGGCAGGGAGCCACCTCATGAATGTCAGTTTCGGACTTGAGAGCTGATGGTCGGGGGTGTACATGGGCTTGTGGAGATACAGTCAGGGAGCCCCGGGTCTAGATCTGAGTCTGCCTGGGCTGCTGTCCATTGAGTAATCTTCAGCAGGCCACAACCTCTCTCCGAGTCGCAGTTTTCTTTTGCTTAAAGTGGAGGTGAAGGAGTCTGTCTCGCTGGGCAGTCAAGAAGGTCCAACAGGATAACTTCATCCATGGTGAGAGAGTGGAGGAGAGACCCCCAGGAGGAGGCAGGGATTTCATTCTGCAGGTACTGCACTTGGTTCTGGGAGTGGGATGGCAGACTAGAGTGTCACTGTCTTTGTTCTCAGAGCTCTGGTTGTGGAATGGGAATGGGAAGGTAAGGGAGGGTACCCCCAGCAGCGGCACAGCATAAACTAGGGTGTGGAGGTGGCATGGTGAGGCAGGACGCCCCAGAGCTCTGTCCCTGGCAGCTGGCAGTGCAGAGAGGAGCAGAGGGAGAAGCGATGTTTTACTCTCAGCCTCAGGAGAACACAGGAGAATCTCAGGCATCAAATTTAGTCCAGGGCACTCGCCCAGGCAAAACTGGACAGCTCCACCTCGACTTTGTAGAGGCGCAGAGAAAGCTGTGGGGAACCACCTTCCTGCTCTTGTCATGAAGTCCCCCTTGATTGGAAGCCCAAGCCTCAGGCCAGGACCTTCCCCAACAGAGGCAGCCTTCCCCAGGGGGCCAAGACTTTGGCGGAATGTCTGGGGTGCTCATGGCAGCGCCTCTCACCTGGTCCCCCAAATCAATTTGTGCTTGGCCTCTGCAGACTCTGACCTCGTTGAGTCACCAGGGCCCAGTTCTCTGCCTCTGAGGCTAAAGGTGAGACTGTATCCTGGCTGAGGAGTGACTAAAAGACCTCTGTGTGTAGAGACCGGGTTTTGCTATGTTGGCCAGGCTGGTCTCAAACTCCTGACCCCAAGTGATTCACCTTAAGGTGAATGTGTGCCTGTGTACGCGCACGTGCAGAGCATGAACCATCACTCTATTTGGGCTAGGCAGCTGGACTAATCGTCCATTTCCCCCCCCCCCCGCCCCCCCCCCCCCCCGGCCCGGAGACCTCCTCCAGGCCCCCAGCTGCCCTGATGGGCCAGGTCAGCCCCCCTACAGGAGCCCCCAGCCGCTCCCCATTCGGCTTTCCTTGTATTGTGCGCTGCCTGGTTCCTCGAGGAAATGGGGCGGCTGCTGGGTGCGGGGGCGGCCGCCAGCAGCCCCACCCCCTTCCCCCCATTGTCACTCCTGGCTTCGGCCCCTAGCCCCTGCTGCCGACACTAAAAATAGACTTGTTCACAGGGAGACGGCCCCACCCCTGAGCGGGGCCCCAGGCTCAGTGTCGGGTTGGGGTTGCCAAGACAGAGGGGCCCTGGGGGACTGAGGTGGCTCCACTAAGAGACCGGGGTCAAAACACGTTAGGACTGTGCGAACTTAGGCCCCCTTTTCTCCTCTCTGAGCCTCAATTTCCTCATCTTTAAAATGGGGTAAGGCTACCTACCTGCTAAGGTTGCTCTTGACAATGAACAGAAGCTGGGTGAGTCACTAGCGCACTGCGTTCTTGTCCTGCCTGTGGTTTGGTGCTGCCTGGGAGGCTTGAGAACCTGGAGGACAGATGACATAACACACGCCTTCATCCTCAATCTGCCTTGAATGATTGCCAAGGACTTCCAATTCCCCCTAAACAGAGGAGCTAGAAGAGACCACTTGGAAATCCAAAAGTGTCCGCAGCTCTGCTGTGTGAGCCTGGGTAGGTGCCTGCTGTCTGGCATCCGTGAGCTCACACGTGAAGTATGCAGCCAGGCTGGGACTTGAACCTGTGTCTGCAGCCTCTGAAGACTGTTTTTTCCGCTTCAAGGGGCTGCCTCCATGCTGATGACTCCAAGGACTTCCTGACTGGGATAACCCTGACTTTTCGTCTACAAACACATGATTCATGGTGAAGGAAGATGCTGGGCGGTGGGCATGGAAGTCTCAGCTGGGGGCTGGGTAGTTCCCTTGAGCCCATGCAGATGGGCAGCTGTCCTCAGATGCCACCTGCAGCCATTAGGTTGGGCCCTGCAAAGGAGATACTGGCATGTGTCTGTCTTTTTGTCTACCAGGCTCTTTTTTGTTGTTGTTCCTTTGTCCTTTTTTTGAAACCTTTGGAATATTTCAAATATGGGTCTTTCATATACATTCAAAATCTTGAACTCTTAGAATTACTTTTGTTACAGTTGCAATTTTAAAAAGTTTTTATTTTATTTATTTGTCTGTTTATTTTTTGAGACAGAGTCTCGCTCTGTCACCCAGGTTAGAGTGCAGTGGCCTGATCTTGGCTCACTCACTACAACCTTCGCCTCCCAGGTTCAAGCGATTCTCCTGCTTCAGCCTTCCAAGTAGCTGGGATTACAGGCACGCACCACGATGCCCGGCTAATTTTTGTATTTTTAGTAGAGACAGGGTTTCACCATGTTGGCCAGGCTGGTCTTGAACTCCTGACCTCAGGTGATCCATCCACCTTGGCCTCCCAAGGCGCTGGGATTACAGGTGTGAGCCACTGCACCTGGCCTGCAATTTGATATATGTCTATGTAATTACCTGTCTTCCATTAATCCTGGGCCCTAGAACAGGGACTGAGACTTTATTATTAATCCATGTATCCCCCCAAAAACAAATACAGTACAAATACAGTACAAATAGAGGCAAGCAGACTTGTCTCTATTGCTTGTGTTTTGGGATTTGTGGGGTCACTTTGTGACCCAGTTTTGTCGTAAATCTTGTCCATGGGGTTTTGGTTTTGCTACCTAATTGCTTTGACAATTTTTATGTGGGGATTTAGAAAGATTCAAAAGCTGAGTTTTCCACTGCAGACATACCCATCTTCCCAAATCTTGACTCTTTCTAAATACATTTTTACATGGAAAAAAAAAAAAATCAGCACTCAAGTGTATTCAGTGACAGGTTTCTCTCAGACCCTTGGAAATGACCACGGTTACTTAGTTGGGGCTTCTTTCTTTTTCTTTCTTTCTTTCTTTCTTTCTTTCTTTCTTTCTTTCTTTCTTTCTTTCTTTCTTTCTTTCTTTCTTTCTTTCTTTCTCTCTCTCTCTCTCTCCCTCTTTCTTTCTTTCTTTCTTTTGAGACAGGGTCTTGCTCTGTCTCTCAGGCTGTAGTGCAGTGGCACGATCTTGGCTCACTGCAAACTCTGCCTCCCGGGTTCAAGGAATTATTCTGCCTAAACCTCCTGAGTAGCTGGGATTACAGGCGCATGCCACTACTCCTGGCTAATTTTTGTATTTTTAGTAGAGATGGTGTTTCACCATGTTGGCCAGGCTGGTCTCGAACCCCTGACCTTGTGATCTGCCCACCTTGGCCTCCCAAAGTGCTGGGATTACAGGTGTAAGCCACCACGCCCAGCCCGAGGCTCCCTTCTTATATTTTATGTGTATCAAGCAAACTTAGGTATCTGGTCTAATTCTTACACAGAGAGTGTACATCCCCACTTAAAAATGGCTACATTGGACTGGGTGTGGTGGCTTATGCCTGTAATCCCAGCACTTTGGGAGGCTGAGGGGGGCGGATCATTTGAGGTCAGGAGTTCGAGACCAGCCTGGCCAACATGGTGAAACCTTGTCTCTACTAAAAATACAAAAAAATTAGCCAGGTGTGGTGGCAGGTGCCTGTAATCCCAGCTACTCTGGAGGCTGAGGTGAGAGAGTCTCTTGAATCCAGGAGGTGGAGGTTGCAGTAAGCTGAGATCACAGCACTGCACTCCAGCCTAGGTGACAGAGCAAGACTCCATCTCAAAAATAAATAAATAAATAAATAAATAAAATAAAATAAATGGCTACATTAAAAGTAGGATTTTTAGCTTTTGTTCTGTAGACCTCTTTGGCATATGGTTAAGTGTGATGGACTCCTTCTCAAAATGTGTTTTTTTTTTAAATTAGTCTTTTTTTTTTTTTTTTCCCAGTAGAGGTGGAGTCTGACTGTGCTGCTTAGCCTGGTCTCCAATGATCCTCCTGCCTTGGCCTCCCAGAGAGCAGGGATTACAGGCATGAGCTACTGCACCTGGCTTTTTTTTTTTTAATGTTTTATAAATGCATAAAATAAAATGCATGATATTACAAAGGAAACCAATTATACTGAAATGATGTTACTGCAATATCAACAAGCATTTGTGATGCAGTGATGAGGTAAACTTCTTTATTAGTACGTTAAAAAACAAGATGGGGAAGCAGGTTGCAGGTCACCATGAGTGTAAACAATATGTAATGTTATCTGCAACCACTGTGATACCAAATGAAAGTACCTTTGACTTCTGTTGTAACAGTCACTGCTAACCCTACCATGCTTCTTGATCCACATTCATACTTGAAGGAAATGCTGCATTTCAATTAGAGGTTAGTGAATATAAAGTTATATTTTCCCACCCAAGTTCATGAAGTTTCTGAGTTCTAGACCAGGTTAAGAACCCCTGCTAAAAAGTGTGGCTGTCCCTCACTTGATTCAATCAGTCTGTTATTGAAAAGTCACCCCATCTCAGCATTTCTTCAAATCTCATCCTTACACAGTTGGGTAAACTGAGGCCCAGGCTGGAGAACAAACTTGGGTCATTCTGCCCTGTGGGGATGGCAGAATCCAGTGTCCTGATTCGTGGCCCAGGTTATTTTCCAGCTCCTCCCATACCAGGCGGGTGGCAGGGACCCCCCTCGGCCCCACCTCCCTGCTCGCCAGGAGCAGCTGGCGTCCTGTCCTGAGAGTGACCCAGCCCCGCCCCGCCCTCGCCCCACCCTGGCCGGCCAGCTGTGGATGTGACAGGAGGCTTGGCTCTGGCTCACTCCGGCACATTCCTGGCCCAGCCACTGTTTTCCTCTTCTTCTTCTTCTTCTTTTTTTTTGTTTTTGGCGGTGACTTTTTCTCCCACACCCCTCCCACTCCTTTTCCTCAAAAATGCTGTGTCTTTCCCCAGAGGGTCCCTCTTGGCGGCTCCGGGAGGGAAATGTGGCCTGGATTTCCTGGAACACGTGGAGCTGGAGTATCAGCGCTGGGAGGAGGGAAGCTGTTGGCAGCAGGGCATCCCCCCAACATAACTGGGCCTCCCTGGAGAAAGAGGGTGAGCGGAGCCTCAATATTCCCTTTGCACTGCGCCCTTTGAACAGTGGCACCTGCAGCTGCAGCGAGTGGGCTGCTGCCTCGGGGATAGTGAGACGCCTCTAGGGAACCGCGGCTCTGTGATCTTGGGCAAGCTGGGCACTCTCCCTGAGCTTGGGTTTCCTTGCTCCTTAGAACTGAGGATGTGATCAGGATCTGCCACAGCTGGTGGGACAGTCCAGTGAGGCGATGGCTGTACATGGTCCCTTTCCAAACAGAGAACAATAAGTGAGGTGTTGGGGGCATCTGGGGTTGCAGATTTGGGGGCTGCATTTGGGGCAGCAGGGGTGGAACCAGAGAATTTCCATCCTTCTTTCCTTCATTCATTCATGAGACAAATGTGTGTCAGACAGTTACCATTGTGCCTCTCGGGGTTCACAATGAAGAGACAAGTAAATGCCTCCTGTAGGGGCAGGTGCAGGTGAGTGCTCTAAGAAAAAATGAAGCAGGATGCGGGGATAGAGTTTCTCAGGGTGCTGGAGAGGGCCACTCTGCTGGGGCACCACGTGAGTCCAGGCAGAGGGACCAGAGGGTGCTGAAGGCTCTGAGGTGGAAGCAAGCAAGGAAGGGAAGAGAAGGCAAGGTTTGTGTGGAGTGGGGGAGAAAGCAGAGAGGGCTGTGGGGACTTCTAGGTGAGGCAAGGACTTTGGCTCGATACATGAGAAGCTACGTAGCGCTTCGATCCTGCAGTGACACAGTCTGTAAAGGACCCACAGGGGCTGTATAGGAGGCGTGCACGTGGAGCAGTGGCTGGGAGGCCAAGCAGCTAGGGTCCTGGCTGCAGCTCCTCCCTGGCTCTGTGAGCGTGGGCAGGATACTTCTCCTTGAGCCTCATTTTCCTCCTCAGTAGAGTGGGCTCACGGAGCTCTGATGACTAAGAGGAAGGGTCATCACTGACCCTTTGCCATCACTTTGCCTGTGTCTACACCCTTGCGTGTAAGCTACAGCTCTCCATAAGTGGGAGCTGTTTTTTTCTATGAGCCTTTGAGGATTGGAGCCACTTGCTTAGGGGCAGGCTCGGGGACAGAGCCAAAGGCTGGTTCTGAGCCCGGGTAGAGCAGTGGCTGCTCAGATTTGGGGGACATGTAGCGTCATGATCTGGGGAGGGGATATCCCTGAGTTGTCTGCAGCCCTTTTCCCATTATGGGTACATGGCTGGATTTAGGGAACCCTCGGGCAAGGGAAGAAGGGCTAGGTGCTGCCCCTGAGATCTGTGAGATGGGAGGTGGCCAGGGATTCAGAGGTTCTCTGAGGTTGCAGAATGCCCTGTCAACCACTCTCCCATACCTAGAGGGGGCTGGACGCGTCCCTCTCTCCCTTGCCCTCGGTCTCGGTTTTCTCATCTGTGAAGTGGGCACGAGAAGTCCTAATCCTGGCAGTGATAAGAAAGTTTGGGGAAGGAGTGATTTGTCATGCATGATGTGGTTGGACAGGACCCTGCCCTTAAGAAAGAGGGAGCCCACCTGCCCAGGCACTGTGCTGAACTTCTGTGCATTAGGTGAAAGTGGACAGGATGATATCACTTCACTGGAACTTTCTGTGGCTTCTCTTTGCTCTCCTACAGAGGTTCCATGGGAGGTGGGAGCTGGGGGCTAACTCTGCATACCTTATAAACCTCAACTCACATCCTCCTGGCTTTCTGTATCCAGGTTCACAGGCCTCCTGAATCTCCCTCCTTAATGCCCACCTTGTTCTGGCCTCTGAGACATTGTTACTCCCTGCATTCCTTCCTCTTGCCCTAGTAAACTCTCCCTCCCTGCTCAGCTCAGTTTAACTATCTCTTCCTGGAGGAAGCCCACCCTGTCCTGTAGACTAGGCTGAGTCTCACATTGCAGCATCTTAACGGTGCTGCCTCCTCTCCTGGTAACACCTGTCACTGTTGTAATATCACATGTGTTGCTGCAATTGTCCACATTGCCGGTTGTTGATTCTCCCCACATTAGGTTGCTGACCATCCCCACATTAGGACTGTGTGTTCCAGGAGGGCAGGGACATTTTCTCGATCACAGCCATGTCCCCACCAATAACAGCAAATAGCAGATGCTTAATAAATGCTTTCTGGATAAATGGAGGGGTGAAATCATTTTGACAATCAGAAGAAGAAGGTGCCCCCCTTTTCCAGATAAGGAACCAAAGGTACAGAGAGATTAAGTAACATGCCCCAAGGTCACACAGCCAGAATCAGATGGTGTCTGTCTGGGAATGTTTCCCTGCAAACCAGGCTTAGAAGGTGGGCAGATGGGGTTATGCAGAGCGGCGCTAGGACCATCTGGATAAGGGAGGGTTGTGGGGGCAAGCCCCACCCATCCTTGTTTTCTCCACTCCAATGGTGGTTTGTGGCTGTTTTCTTCAAGGGCAACTCAGGTGACCTTCAGGTTGGGGCCTCCTGGGTCCCAGGGGCCTGCTGGGTGGAGGGCCTGGTCTGGCTGGGCTGCTTTTCTCGCCCCTTTGCCTGCCCGCTGGCTTCACGCACAGATTACAACTTCCCCTCCTCGGCTGTCTTACGCAGGCCACCTCCGGCTCGCCATTGTCTCATTGTTTGCTGAGGGAAGCTCCAGGAGGAAATTAACCTGCTGCTCACCCCAAGCAGGGAGTTTCACCCCCAGCCCCCACCCAGGGAATGCCTGTGGGGAGGGCAGGAGGAGTGGGGGCAGGTAGCAGACAATACAACAGGCAGCCTTGAAGTGAGTGAGCTCTCTGACCGGGAAATATGCAAGCAGAAGCTACATTCACAGCACCTATTTACTAGGCCCTCTCCCAGCCCAGGCTACATGTCAGGCAGCTGGAGGCACAGATGCTAGACAAGGGTCTTGTCCTTAAAGACCCTGTAGCCTAGAAGAGATGCTGGGCAGGGCCTCAAAGTCAAATGCTTTGGGGGCCAGACAGGTGACAGAAATCTGCAGGCCTGCTAGCAATGCTGAGTGCTCGGGGACATAGCTAAATGAAAACTATCCTGAGCCACGAAGGAAGGCTTTTAGATTCCAATTTTATTTTAACATGTTGCTGATCAAACAAATGACTCCTCCAGCCTGATGTAGACTGCGGAACCCCAACCTAGATCTTTAGAAAGGAATTCTTGTTCTGGGGTGAAATTGGATCAATAGTTACTGGTGTCTGCCCCTATGGCTTTAGCTGTAGCTGTGGTGGTCAGTTTCCAGCACACTGACAGCATCCCTTTTCAAACACCCAGCAGTCATTTGGCTTCTCTGAAGACTTGGGAACTCCCTCAGGGACCTGGGAGGAGTTGATGCCAGTAGGGGTACCCCTCAGTCAATGGGGAATGGGAGTTAGTGGGTAAATGCCCTATCCTTTTATCCATTGGAGGTCCCTGGTCACTCAAAGGTTTGCAGTGAGATGGGGCACCGGTTGCCCATACTGGAAACCGGCTCAATAACTCACTTTTTATACCTTTCCTCTCTTCACTCTCACTCTCCCAGATAGATCCCTCTGGCTTCCTGGGCTACTGGCTCCCAAATCCTTGTCTCAGGCTCCGCTTTCAGGGGAACCCAAACTAAAACAATCTCTAACATTCTTTCCAAACAGCTTATGATTCTAAACTTAGGTGATTCTAATATCCGATGACTTTAACTCTGTGATGATAAGTTTTCATAAGTAAACCCAACTGTGATTCCAGAATGATGTCATTCTAATGTGGCTGAGATACACCTATCAGAACTGGAATGCTCCATTTTGTACAACTGAATTTTGCTCCTCTTGAGCTCCTATTTTTCTTCCGATGCCAGAAAATGCAAACTTCAAAAAAATCTAGATAAAAACCAGTTATTTCAGATTTGAACTCAGTTGGGTGAATCAAGCTTTCCCTGGCATCCCTTTTTTCCCGGATTGATTTAAGTCCTGGAAGGGAGGGGGCATCTTGGCATTGGTTGAGGGAAGAACAGGTCTGTGACTGGTATTTCTCAAGCTATACCAACCCATCTGGCTCTCCGGCATGCTCCTGCCCCCTTGGCATTCACTGGAAATGCCCCGCCCATGTCGATGCTTTGACTTCTAGGATCAAAGAAGCATAACTTTCTCCTCCTGGGCCATACACTATAAGAGTCGCGTCCACTCCATTCAGTCATCTGAAAAGATGTGGTCACTTTTTACACCTCACGGGGCCCTGTATACAAACTCATCATTCAATCAAATGTATTTGCTGAGTATCTAGCACGTGCTGGCATTGAGCCAGGCACTGAGGCCACAAAGATGAAAATATGAAAAGACAGGTTCCTTTCCTCAAGTCATTTACAAGCCAAATAATGTATAAATATTTTCAACTTCCATATTGTGATGTCCGTTATGAAGGAACCCAACAGGGCGGGCAGAGAAAGCCTCTTGGAAGAGTTGTCATTGGAGCCAAAGTCTAAAGTCAGGGGAAGCCACAAAAAGGTTTAGCAAGAAAGACATGTCTGATTATATCTGTAACTGTAAAACATTTTCTTTTTTCTCTTTTTTTATTTTATTTTATTTTTTGGAGACAGGGTCTCACTTTGTCACACAGGCCAGAGGGCACTGGGGCAATTTTGGCTCACTGCAGCCTCAACCTATGGGGCTCAAGCGATCTCCTTCCTCAGCCCCCCAAGTAGCTGGGATTCTAGGCACATGCCACCATGCCCCGTTAACTTTTTTGCATTTTTTGTAGAGATAGGGTTTCACCATGTTGCCCAGGCCTGTCTCGAACTCCTGAGCTCAAGCGATATGCCCACCTTGGCCTGCCAAAGCATTAGGATTAGAGGTGTGAGCCACCACGCTCGGCCGGTAACTGTAAAACATTTTGTTATATTGAAGGCATCTCCTCCATTTTTTCATACATGTTACTTTCCCCTATTTATTAGTGGCCTCCATCACCTTAGAGATTCATGTCTCAAAGGCCAAGGCTTTTGGTTTACAAGAGTCACGCAAATTTAGTCAAAGCCCTGAGTAATTTGAGAGTGTACAATTTATGCCATAAATAATAGATTGAGAAGAATAGATGAGTCAAATTGGTTTTCCTCTTTAGGAAACGAGATAAAGATTATCTGGAGGTGGGGAGAAGGGAAGTGTAGCAGAGATGTCCAGCTGTCATGCAATTATCTGACTTCCCCTTCTTCTATAGCTGCAGATGGCCATGTATCTACACTACATTTCGCCATCTCCCTTGCAGTTAGGCATGGCCACGTGACCAGGCTCTGGCAAAGGATATGTGAACCAAATGGTGTGTGCAAATTCTGGGTCATGCATTGAAAGAAAAAAAGGGGCATCCTCTTCCCACACCTCTTCTTCCCTTCCTGCCAGCTAGAATTTGGCATGGTGGCAGGAGCAGTAGCAGCCGTCTTAGACCACAAGACTGAAGCCACACGTTGAGGATGTCAGAACAACAAAATGGAAGGATCCCAGGTGTCTGACATCATGGGACTCATAGCAGCCTAGACTGCTTGCCCCCTACTGGTTAGTGAGAGAGAAATCAATAGCTGAGTTAGCATCCCAAGTAATACAGAGGGTCAGAAATATAGGAAATTAGCCTGTTGTTGTGGCTCATGCCTGTAATCCCAGCACTTTGGGAGGCTGAGTTGGGCAGATCACTTGAGGTCAGGTTTCGAGACCAGCCTGGCCAACATGGTGAAACCCTGTCTGTACTAAAAATACAAAAACTAGCGGCGGCATGGTAGCACATGTGCCTGTAGTCCCAGCTACTCAGGAGGCTGAGGCTGGACAATTGCTTGAACCCCAGAGGCAGAGGTTGCAGTGAGCTGAGATCGTGCCACTGCACTCCAGCATGGGGAACAGAGCAAGGCTCTGTCTCAAAAAAAAAAAAAAAAAAAAAAAAAAGAGAGAGAGAGAGAAAAGAAGTATAGAAAATTAGTGTGCATAGACTCTGGTGTAACCCTGAAAAAAGAATAGAAACTTCGTGTGGTCTTGAGGGGTCTAAGATCTGGGCCCAGAGCCTCAACTCTGGGTAGAACCCAAGGAAGCCATGAACCTAACTGCCTGAGTGTGTGTGCAGGCACCTGGAGCAGGACACTTCTGAACACACAGAAGTGGGGGAATGGAGGTGAACTGAGGGGAAAAAGCAAAAGAAGACACCCAAAATCGACCAAGATTAAGTTTCTCCCACCTAGTGGAATAGAGGCTATTTATTTTGGGTGTGAGCTGAGAGTTGTATCTGCATCCCATTTTATTATTATTGTATTATTATTTCTGGATCCCAGCCCAGCAATTAACAGGAACCTGAATGGAGGCTGGTTTATCGATAAATTTTTGCTGAGCACCAAGGCCCAGGCTCAGGTCCCAGTCCAGCTCCCTACTTGCTGGGTGGCCTTGAGCATGTTACTTCTCTTTTCTGAGCCTTGGTGATCTCACTGGGAACATAAAGGGGTTGAACTCCAGGATGCTTAAGGTGGCTCTTTTTGCACTGATGTCCTGTGGTTTTTCTCTGGGTCTGGCACTGAGGGGAGTTCAGGAAAAGTGTGATAAACTCTATTTCAGTTCATAGAGGGACAAGACACAGTCACATGGGCACATACGTATACACACACATACACACACATGCAAATGTGATTAACCAAACATCCTGGTAGCCAAGAAGATATATAGCATTAAGGTTTAGAATACAGGCTTTGAAGTCAAACAGACCAGAGTTAACAACCCCATCTTCATCACTAACTAGCTGGTGACCTTGGATAAGTCACTTTATTTCTCTGAGTCTTGAGTTTCTCCCATTTAAAAGGAGGATGATAATGCCTATATTTAGGGCTTTCATGTAAAAAAATAATTTATGTACAGCTCCAAGATCATGCCAGGCACATTATGGGTACTCAATAAATGGTGGTTATTTTGATGAGGATTGTGAGTCATGGTGAGAACCAAGTGAAAGGTGGAGAAGGACAGAGCTGGGAGGTCTTGAGTATGGACTAGGAAGATCCATGAAGGCCAGGGTGTGGGGAGGCTCTTGGAGAAGGCAGAACATGAACAGTGCAGGTATGTGTAAAAGCGTGACCAGAGGGGATGAAACACCCTTTTAGGAGAGGGGGAAAATAGACACAGAAGCAAAGTAGAGCCAGGCTTGAGAAAATTGCTTCCTCTTCCTGAGCCTTATTTTTCACTTTGTAAAGTGAGTGTAGCAATATCTGCCTTGCAATGTTGTTGGAGTGATTATTGAGATGTTAGAAGTCAAGCTCCCATTAAGATGCCTGGCTCATGTAAGTCGTCAAATACTAGTTTCATTCCTTTCCCAAGAGAGGGCACTCACAAAATGTCAGGGCTAGTAACACAAGGGATAAATATTTGAGGGAATGGATACCTCATTCTCCATGATGTGATTATGTCACATTGCATACCTACAACAGAACATCCATGTACCCCATAAATATATGCACCTAATATGTACCCCCAAAATTAAAAAATAAATATATATTTTTAAAAATCCCCCCAAAACAAAAATAAATGAACAAACAAAGACAAAATATCAGGGCTAGAGTGACCCTCAGAGACTTTCTATGGTAACATACACATTTATTCATGAGCTGTTCACACATCATTCATCAATCTATACAGCTATCACTTAGCATTTTTCATACATCCATTCAAACACCAACAATTCATTCATCACCCATTCTTCATTCATCTAGCCAAAAGTCCATTCATCCTTCACTCACCATCTATCCTTATCCATCATCATGCCTTCATCAGCAACCCACCATCTGTCTACTTATCATCCATTTTATATTCATTCCTCATCAATCTATTTCGTAGCCATACACCCATTCAGCCAACTACTCAAGCAGCCATCATTCTTCCATCTGTCTATCCATTTATCATTTATCCATCATCCATCTATCCATCTGCCATTCATTAGCCATCACCATCTCTCATGAATTTATTTTTTCCTCAACTATCCATTCTTCATGCATCTATCTATTTATCACTCACTGATCCATCCCTCTATTATTTTATTCATCATTTATCCATCCACCATTTTTCATGCATGAAATATTCATCCAAAATCTATCCTTCATTCATTTCTTCATAG
The DNA here is from genome assembly GCF_024542745.1 of Macaca thibetana thibetana. Classification (NCBI taxonomy): domain Eukaryota; kingdom Metazoa; phylum Chordata; class Mammalia; order Primates; family Cercopithecidae; genus Macaca; species Macaca thibetana. Next base: position 69,180,227 of record NC_065587.1, read on the forward strand.
CTATCATTTACAAGCCAAACATCAACCCACCAATTTACTCTTCCTCCATTCCTCTTTCATGCATCATCCATCCTTCATTTACTCTTTCACTAAATATCTGTCATCTATTAGCCATGCCTATCATCATCTATGCATCTTCCATCAACATAACCACCTATGATCTATATAATTTAATCATCCATCTGTATATGTTTATCCAGTCATTCATTCATTTATGTTTCATCTTCCATATTGCCTGTCAGGTAATATACACCAGAGATACAGACTAAATAAGCTACAACCTGTCCTCAAGTTGTTCAGAGTCTATTGGAGAAAGATAAATAAGCACAAGATAGCTGCTGTACCAGAGGAATGACTATACCAAGCACCCCAGGGGAGACCACACAGGAGAGAGCCACAGACTCTGAGGGAACTGAGGAAGGACTCAAAAAGGAGGTGGCAGTTCATTAAACTGGGTCTTGAAGAATGATTAGAAGGTCCACTGGTTTATTTTTTAATTATTTACTTATTTATTTATTTGAGACGGAGTCTCGCTCTGTCGCCCAGGCTGGAGTGCAGTGGCATGATCTCGGCTCACTGCAAGCTCTGCCTTCCGGGTTCATGCCATTCTCCTGCCTCAGCCTCCTGAGTAGCTGGGACTACAGGCGCCTGCCACCGTGCCTGGCTAATTTTTTGTATTTTTAGTAGAGCCGGGGTTTCACTGTGTTAGCCAGGATGGTCTCAATCTCTTGACCTTGTGATCCGCCCGCCTCGGCCTCCCAAAGTGCTGGGATTACAGGCGTGAGCCACCACGCCCAGCCTATTTATTTTTTTTAATGAGACAGAGTCTCACTCTGTCTCCCAGGCTGGAGTGCAGTGGCACAATCTTGGCTCACTGCAACCTCTGCCTTCCAGATTCAAGCAATTCTCGTGCCTCAGCCTCCTGAGTAGCTAGGACTACAGGTGCGTGCCACCATGCCTGGCTAATTTTTTTGTATTTTTAGTAGAGACGGCGTTTTACCATGTTGGCAGGCTGGTCTTGAACTCCTGACCTCAAGTGATCTGCTCCTGACCTCAAGTGATCTGCCCGACTTGGCCTCCCAAAGTGCTGGGATTACAGGCATGAGTGAGCCACTGCGCCCAGCCCAAAGGTCCCCTGGTATTTTTATGGGGGGAAATGAGTCCTAAGAGAGGAAGTGACTGTGCACAATCATAGTAAGAGTTAATTAACAGGACAGAGACCTGTAACCAAGTCCCTAGCCTACTAGACTAGTTCTGTTTCCACTTCTTGTGGGAAACAGTAAGTTACTCAAGGGAAGACCAGCAAAGAAAACCTGCCTCGAAGCACCAGGAGAAGGCTGCTGTTTTAGGATCTGGTTGTAGATGGGGTGGAGAAGGGGATTTTCCTAGACCTCAGCTTCTCATTCAGGGAGAGGTAACAGCAGAAGCCCCAGGAAGATTTGGCAAAGAGCAGGAAAGAAGGAGGAGGAGAGACAGAGCACAGTGAGGTGAGGAGAAAAACAGGGCAGGCACAGTGGGGTTCACACCTGTAATCCCAGTGCTTTGGGAGGTCGAGGTGGGAGGATCACTTGAGGCCACGACTTGGAGACCAGCCTGGGAAACTCCATCTCTACCAAAAAAAATTAACCGGGTGTGGTGGCATGTGCCTGTAGTCCTAGCTGAGGCAGAAGGATCCCTTGAGCCCAGGAGTTTAGGCTGGCTGCAGTGAACTAAGATTGTGCCTCTGCACTCCAGCCTGGGTGACAGAGCGAGCCCCTGCTTCAAAAGGAAAAAAAAAAAATTTAAAAACCCCACCTAGTATTTTCTTGTGGCCTTTACTCGGGTAATTAATAATAATATTGTTACTGCTGGGCACAGTGGCTTATGCCTGTAATCCCAGCACTTTGGGAGGCCGAGGTGGGTGGATCATTTGAGGTCAGGAGTTTGAGACCAGCCTGGCCAACATGGTGAAACCCCGTCTCTACTAAATAAAACTTTGCAAATTAGCCAGGCACGGTTGCACATGCCTGTAGTCCCAGCTACTTGGGAGGCGAGGCAGGAGAATCTCTTGAATCCGGGAGGTAGAGGTTGCAGTGAGCCGAAATCGTGCCATTGTGCTCTAGCCTGGGCGACAGAGCGAGACTCCGTCTCAAAAAAAAAAAAAAATAATGTTACTATTCTAGCAGCTGTGTTTTATTGAGCACAGACTACGTGCTGAACAGTGTGCTATAAATTTTTCATGCGTCGTACCATTTTATACCTCACCCTCAGCAGCCCCAAGGAGCAGTTACTCCTCTTGTCCCCATTTTGTGAATGAGGAAAGTAAATTCCTGAGAAGTTAAGCTAGGATTTAAATGTGTCTGTGTGACTACAAATTCCATGTCCTTTCCACTCCTCTCTGCTGCCTCTCTCATCATTCTTTGGGTGTGGTATATGGTTACATTAGTCACTGGGCATGAGGACCAAGGAGAAAGGAGGAGGGGAGTAGGAAGAGGAGAATCATAGGTGACTCAGACATACATGTGCATTTAGTAAGATATATGCATCATTTTACTAGAGATTTTCTCTGTATCTTCAGACTCTGAAACAGTGGACATAGTAGGAAAGAAAAAACTTGTTGAATTTTCATAACTATCATTTACAAGCCAAACATCAACCCATCAAGAAATATCTTCTGGCCGGGCGCGGTGGCTCAAGCCTGTAATCCCAGCACTTTGGGAGGCCGAGACGGGCGGATCACGAGGTCAGCAGATCGAGACCATCCTGGCTAACCCAGTGAAACCCCGTCTCTACTAAAAAATACAAAAAACTAGCCGGGCGAGGTGGCGGGCGCCTGTAGTCCCAGCTACTCGGGAGGCTGAGGCAGGAGAATGGCGTAAACCTGGGAGGCGGAGCTTGCAGTGAGCTGAGATCCGGCCACTGCACTCCAGCCTGGGCGACAGAGCGAGACTCTGTCTCAAAAAAAAAAAAAAAAAAAAAAAAAAAAAAAGAAATATCTTCTATTTCTTGTTGCATTATCTTGCAAAGAAAATGGATGATCAATTAGAATATAGGGTATACAGGTTTCTGACACAAGTCCAAAGTTTTTTTTTTTTTTTTTTTTTTTTTTTTGAGATAGAGTCTTGCTTTGAGCTAGACTCTCCCAGGTGTGGAGTGCAGTGGCACAATCTCGGCTCACTGCAACCTCCACCTCCCAGGTTCAAGCGATTCTCCTGCCTCAGCCTCCCAAGTAGCTGGGATTACAGCTGCCTGCCACCACGCCGGCTATTTTTTTTTTTGTATTTTTAGTAGAGATGGGGTTTCGCCATGTTGGCCAGGCTGGTCTCAAACTTCTGATCTCAAGTGATCTGCTTGCCTCGGCCTCCCACAGTGCTGGGATTACAGATGTGAGCCACTGTGTCTGGCCAAATCCAAAGTATTACTAGCATAAAGATATACTTTTTTTTTCTCCCAGGTCTGGGAGTAGGCTGGGCATGGTAGCTCAGGCCTGTGGTCCCAGCTACACAGGAGGCTGAGGTGAGAGGATTGCTTGAGCTCAGGAGTTTGAGGTTGCAGTGAGCTATGATTGTGCTGCTGCACTCTAGCCTGGATGACAGAGGAAAATTCTATCTCAAAATAATAATAATTATAATAATCCAGGACTAGCTTGTTTGGGTTCCAGGCTTCTTCTGTCTTGTAGCTCTGCCACCCCCAGGGTGTTGCCCTAGTCCGCATGGTCTCAGATGTCACCTACATATCTACACCACAGGCAGTAGGCAGTGGGAAAGGCATGGGGCAACTATGACTTGCAGATTGCTCTCTCCACTTCTGTTCACCTACCACTGGTCAGAATTTAGTTGTGTGGCTATAATCAGCTGCAAGGGAGGCTGGGAAATGTAGTCTTTATTCTGAGAGGCTATGTGTTCAGGTAAAAGTGAGAGGTTTTATTTCCATAGGAGAAGTGGAAAATGGATATGAGGGGCAAGTAGGGGTCTCTGGCATAGATGAGAAGAAGATGTATGGACACCAATATTCTCTATCATGTGAAGACTCCTAGGGTCACATATCATCTCTCCCATTAGACAGCAGGCTCCCTGAGGGCAGGGGGCTACATTAACCACCCTGGTGTCTCTGAAAGCTTCTAGCTCAGACTTAAGGGAGAAGACATTTTCAGTCCCGGATAGAGGTCTAATGATTTGATGGAACCAGAGCAAGTAGGTTAGAGGCCTTTTGCCTGGTGATGACCAAAGTGGAGAGGCCAGGCGTCTGGGAGGCGGCCAGCAGCAGTAGAGAGAGACGCAGGAAAGTGACTTGCAAGGGGGCTGGAGTGGATGAAAGGTCAGAGAAGAGTCTGGAAAGGAGGATGCAGTGTTGCAGGGCAAGCAGAGCTGGGGGAAGGAAGGGATAATTTAGTAATCACAGCTCTTCCCTCAACACAATGCTCAAGAGCTCACAAAGCATCTTGGCCTCTGTTTTCACACTGGTGAGGATAGATGGTACCTGAAGTTAGGTGGCAGGTGGGAGGGTGCTTTGGAGTGCCACCAGCCCATTCCTGTCCAGTGAACTGTCACTGGTTTCCTTCTTCCTTTTCCAGTTCCTTCCTCTCTCCTTCCCTTTCTCCCTTCCTTCCTCCTTCCTTGATTTCCCTCTTCTTCCTCTGTATGTGCATATATACACACATATAACATAAACACACACATAGACATACATATATATGTATATCTGAATATATGTCTCTGTATGTACAGATATACACATATACATATACATGTATGTATATGTACATACACATATGTGATGACTAAAGTGGAGAGGGCTAAAAGATGAGGCCAGGTGTCTGGGAGGCGGCCAGCAACAGTAGAGAGAGATGCAGGAAGGTGACTTGCAAGGAGACTGGAGTGGGTGAAAGGTCAGAGAAGAAGTGTATATATGTGTGTATGTATATGTGTGTATATGTATATGTACATATATGTGTGTGTATATGTATATGTACATATATGTGTGTATATATGTATATGTGTGTGTGTATATGTATAATCACCTACTATGTGCCAGGAGGTATTTTGAAAGTTACTGAGAAACACACTGGTGAGCAAACCAGACAAGATCCTTGCCCTCATGGAGCTTATGCTTAAGAGAGACAGAAGTTACACAAATAAATGCACAAATAGCTATGTAGCTGTTAAATGTGACCAATGATTAGCGCTATGCAGAAGTGCAGAATGCTGTGAGAGCACACTCATTATGTATTCCAGCATTTATTAAACAAACATGTAATAAAACAAATTATATGTATTAGAGATTTGCTTTTTTTTTTTTTTTTTTTTTTTTTTTGAGACGGAATCTTGCTCTGTCACCCAGGCTGGAGTGCAATGGCACGATCTCGGCTCACTGCAACCTCTGCCACCCAGGTTCAAGCGATTCTTCTGCCTCAACCTCCCGAGTAGCTGGGATTACAGGTGTGTGCCACCATGTCTGGCTAATTTTTGTTTTTTTTAGTAGAGACAGAGTTTCAGCATCTTGGCCAGGGTGGTCTTGAACTCCTGACCTCGTGATCCACCCATCTCGGCCTCCCAAAGTGCTGGGATTTTAGGCATGAGCCACTGTGCCCAGGCTAGAGATAATTTTTAGAAAGGAATAAAATCATGCTCTTGTTCAAATATAAAATGAACATGTGTCAAAGATTTATTTAACACATTAATTTATGTGGTAACCAATAAGGTCTTAAAAACTACTTCAAAGGAGAATCCAAAGAGAAGAGGCATATATAGGTAATGAGGAATGCTTACATTAATTTGCTGAAGATACAAAACTGTTTTCTTCCAAGAGGACTGGGGGAATGAATTACATCTTCTTATTATAATTATAATAATAATAATTATTATTTTGAGACAGGGTCTCTCTCTGTTGCCAAAGGGCTAGATTGCAGTGGTGTGATCATGACTCTCTGCAGCCTCAACCTCCTGGGCCCAAGCGATCCTCCCACCTCGGCCTCCTGAGTAGCTGGGACTGTAGATGAGTGATATGTGACACCACACTAGCTAATTTTTAAATAATTTTTTGTAGAGACGGGTTTCTGTATGTTGCCCAGGCTGGTCTCAAACTCCTGGGTTCAAGTGATCCCGCCACAGCCTCCCAAAGTGCTGGGATTACAGGGGTGAGCCACCACATCTGGCCTCAAGTGGATCTAGAGCAGAAGAAATGTGTCTGTATCTCTGTGACAAGAATTGTTTTTATTATCATCAATCTTGTTACAACGTATGGAAGTGTACACTAGCTCAAAAATGCGAAATGCATCGGCCACCACAGAATCAGCTAACCTGAAATGATGTAAAGACAATTCATACCGTTCTGGAGGACTTCCAGTAATCTTTGTGGACGTTTTTTTTTTTTTTTTTTTTTCAGCTTCAAAGTATTTTACAGTTTTTCCTGATGTGAGTCAGACCGGTACTAGACACTAATAATACAGAGCTAAACCATACAGACACAATTTCTCCCTCAAGCACAATGTTCCCTTATGTTCTAACTGGGGTGGAGAGCTGGGGAACAGTTTTTGGAAGCCAAACTGAGTCTTTGCCATTTTTGTTTTATACAGTCATATGTTAATTAACAACAGGAATACATTCTGAGAAATGTGTCATTAGGTGATTTCATTCTTGTGCAAACATCATAGAATGTACTTGCACAATTCTAGATGGTACAACCTACCGTGCACCTAGGCTCTATGCTATAACCTATTTCTTCTGGGCTACACATTTGTACCTCATGTTATTGTACTGAACGTTGTAGGCAATCGTAACACAATGGTAAGTATTTTTGTATCTAAGCATAGCTAAATGTAGAAAAGATACAGAAAAAATATGTAGAAAAGATTATTTTTAAAAAAGACACACTTGTGTCTTTACTGTGAGTGGATCTTGCAGGACTGGAAGTCACTCTTGGTGAGTTAGGGAGTGGTGAGTGAATGTGAAAGTCTAGGACATTACTGTACAGTACTGTAGACTTTATAAACACCATACACTTAGGCTATACTAAATTTATTTTTAAAATTTGTTTCTTCAATAGTTAACTTTAGCTTACTGTAACTGTTTTGTTTTATAAACTTAAAAAAATTTTAAAAACACTTTTTGTATTATTTCATAATAACACTTAGCTTAAAATAGGAACACGTTGTACAGCTGTGTAAAAATATTTTCCGTCTTTATATCCTTATTCTATAAGCTTTTTTCTACTTTTATTTATTTTTTTTTACTTAAATTTTTTTGTTGTTAAAAACTAAGACACAAACACACACATTAGCTTCAGCCTACAGAAGGTCAGGATCATCAATATCACTGTCTTCCAGCTCCATGTCTTGTTCCACTGGAAGGTTTTCAGGGCAATAACACATGTGGGGCTATCATATCCTATGATAACAATACCTTCTTCTGAATACCTCCTGGAAAACCTATCTGAGGCTGTTTTACAGTTAACTTATTTTTGTTAATAAGTAGAAGGAGCACACTCTAAAATAACAATAAAAAGTATAGTAAATATGTAAATCAATAAGTTGTTTATTATCATTATCAAGCATTATGTACCGTATTTTTTTTTTTTTTTTTGAGATGGAGTTTCGCTCTGGTTGCCCAGGCTAGAATGCAATGGCACAATCTTGGCTCACTGCAACTTCTGTTTCCCGGGTTCAAGCGATTCTCTTGCCTCAGCCTCCTGAGTAGCTGGGATTACAGGCATGCACCACCACACCAGACTAATTTTGTATTTTTAATCGAGATGGGGTTTCTCCACGTTGGTCAGGCTGGTCTTGAACCCCCGACCTCAGGTGATCCACCCGAGTCGGTCTCCCAAAGTGCTGGGGTTACAGGCGTGAGCCACCGAGCTCGGCCCATAGCTGTTTTTTTTTTTTTTGTTGTTGTTGTTGTTGTTTGTTTTTTGAGATGGAATCTCGCTCTGTCACCCAGGCTGGAGTGCAGTGACGCTGTCTTGGCCCACTGCAACCTCTGCCTCCTGTGTTCAAGTGATTCTCCTGCCTCAGCCTCCTGAGTAGCTGGTATTACAGGCGTGAGTCACCATGCCTAGCTGATTTTTGTATTTTTAGTAGAGATGGGGTTTCGCCATGTTGGCCAGGCTGGTCTTGAACTCCTGACCTCTGGAGATCCACCTGCCTCGGCTTCCCAAAGTGCTGGGATTACAGGCGTGAGCCACCGTGCCTGTCTATGTACATAATTGTATGTGCTAGACTTTTATACCACTGCAGTGTAGTAGGTTTGTCTACAGCAGGCTCACCCAAAACATGTGAATAATACATTGCACTATGATGTTAGGACAGCTGCAATGTCACTTGGTGATAGGAATTTTTCAGCTTCATTATAATATTATGGGACCAGTGTCATATACATGGATGGTCATTGACCAAAATGTCCTTATGGGATGCATGACTATAATTAAATGATAAAAGCACTTTGTACTCTGAGAAAAAACAACACTACCTGTTGAACTCCAAATCTGCAAATAAATGAAGATTGGAGCCTTTCCTGTTAGACTCCATAACAAAAACAACTTTATTTCTTACTTGTGTGATATACTATGTCTGAAAATATGTGATTGCCTTTATAATGATCATATGAGAAAATTGCTGTTTTTTTCTACCTTGGACAGACTGACTCCTTGGTAATTTTTTTCCCTTGAAGTATCTGTTGTTTTCCCATGAGGGTTTTCTGATAAAAACTGGAAAATCTGCTAGGCAAATTCTAAAAGAGCTATAAAACTTGTATTTTTCATTGGGGGATTTATCATTCTAAAGGAAAAAACTTCTTTCCTGGTAAATTTTTGTTTTTTAAATGCTTATTTTGTCTTTTCTTTCTTCTTTTTTTGTGATGACAAACACACAACAACCAAAATAATTACAGATTGTGGTAAGCACTGTGTAAGAAATAAGGGTGGTGATACAATGGAGTTCAACTCAAGAAGAGGAAATAATTGCTTTAGATTAGGGGTCAGCAAACTTCTTCTGTAAAGGATCAGATAGTACATATTTTAAACTCTGTGTGACATCCCTTGTCTGTCACAACTCACAGTTCCGCCACTGTTGTGGGAAAGTGGCCATAGACGATATGTAAACGAATGGGTATGACTATGTCCCAGTAAAACTTTATTTACAAAATCAGGTGGTGGGCCAGATTTGAAACATGGGCCATTGTTTGCTGATTCCTGCTTGATATCACCAGCTCAAGCAAGGCCTTCCTGAGGACATGATGTTTAAGATAAAACGTGAAGAATGAAAAGAAGCTGGCTTTCCATGCAGAAAGGATAGGCTGGTCAAAGTCCCTGAATCAGAGAAGAGTTTGTGTATCTGAGAAACAGTAAGGGGGCCAGTGGCTGAAGCACAGCGAATCAAGGAGAGTATGAGATCAGCAATGTTGGCAGGAACTGGGTCATGCAAGATCTCGTGGGTCCCGGTAAGGAGTTTGGATTTTATTCTAAGAGCATCAGAAACTTACTGTAGGATTTTAAACTGTGGAGTGACTTTATTAGGTATTAACTTTAAAATGGCTGCTGTGACTTTGAGGAGAACAAAATATGTGGGTTATAGTAACGAGGTTATTGTAGTAATTTGCACAAAAGATGATGGTCACTGTGAAAGATGGCACTGGAGATGGAGAGACATGGTTGGCCTTGAGAGGCATTTTTTAGGGTCCACTGATAGAACCTTTCAATTGTTTGAGCACAGTTGTCAAAGGAAGGATCGAGGATGACTCCAAGGTTTCTGGCAGGAGCTGAGTGAGTGGTGGTGCTGTTTACTGAGACAGAAAGAGTGAGTGAGTGACAAGACGTGAAAGTGAGGGAGAGTGAACTCAGAATCACTCTACTCACATGCCAAGTTGGAGGTGCCAATTAGATATCCAAGTGCAAATGTCAACAAGGCAGTTGGAGCTCAGTGGGAGAGGTTGAGACTGGAGGAGTACACTTGGGATTCATCAACGTAAATGTGGCACTTTAAACCATGACATTGCATGGCCCATAATCCTGGCACTGTGGGAGGCTGAGGTGGGAGGATTGCTTGAGCCCGAGAGTTCAAGATCAGCCTGAGCAACATAGAGAGATCCTGTTTCTACAAACAATACAAAAATATCAAGACTTGGTGGTGTGCCTGTGGTCCCAGCTACTTAGGAGACTGAGGTGGGAGGATCATTTGAGCCCAGGAGGTAGAGACTGCAGTGAGCCATGATTATGCTCCTGCACTCCAGCCTGGGCAACGGGAGTGAGACCCTGTGTCAAAAAAAAAAAAAAAAAAAAAAAAATTGTGCTAAAATATACATGCATTCACATTGTTGTACAGCCATCGCACCATTCATCTCCAGAAATTTCCATCCTCCCATTCTGAAACTCCATACCTATTAAACAATAACTCCCCATTCCTCCCCCTTCACCCCTGGCAACCACCATTCTACATTCTGTCTTTGTGACCTTGACCACTCTAGGTATCTCATATAAGTGGAATCACACAGTATTTGACCTTTTGTGACTGGCTTACTGCACTTAGCATAATGTCTTCAAGACTCATTTATATTTAAAGTGTGTCAGAGTTGCATTCCCTTTTTCATTTTTTTTCTATTTTTTGTTATTGTGAAATACACATAACATAAAATTTACCGTCTAAACCATTTTATTTTATTTTTTAGATTTTTTTTTTCTTGAGGTAGGGTCTTGCTATGTCACCCAGGCTGGAGTGCAGTGGCGCAGTCATGGCTCACGGCGACCTCAACCTCCCGGGATCAAGTGATCCTCCTGCTTCAGTCTCCTGAGTAGTTGGGACTACAGACATGTGCCAATGCCATCTTAACCATTTTAAAGTGTACAGTTCAGTGGTATTAAGTACAGTCATAATGTTGTACAATCATCGCTACCATCCATTTTCAGAACTCATTTCTTCTTGTACAATTGAAGCTCTATACCCGTTCGTCAATAACTCCGCATTCCTCTCTCCTCCCAGTGCCTGGCAACCACCATTCTGTTTTCTATCTCTACAACTTTGACTATTCTAGGTACCTCTGTTTTCTATCTCTTCAACTTTGACTATTCTAGGTACCTCATATAAGTGACATCGGACAATATTTGTCTTTTTGTGACTGGCTTATTTCACTTAACATTCTCATGGTTCATCCACGTTGTAGTATGTGTTAGAATTTCTTTTTAAAGGCTGAATAATATGACAGTGCATGTATACACCACATTTTGCTTTTTCATTTATCTGTTGATGGACACTTGGGTTACTTATGCCTTGATTTTTTGTTTTTGTATTTGTTTTGAGATGGAGTCTCGCTCTGTTGCCCAGACTGGAGTGCGGCGGCATGATCTCGGCTCACTGCAACCTCTACCTCTTGGGTTCAAGCGATTCTCATGCCTCAGCCTCCCAAGTAGCTGAGATGACAGGTGTGCGCCACCACGCCACACTAATTGTTGTATTTTTAGTAGAGATGGGGTTTCACTGTGTTGACCAGGCTGGTCTTGAACTTCTGACTTCAAGGGATCTGCCCGCTTCAGCCTCCCAAAGTTCTAGGATTCCAGGCGGGAGCCACCTCAGCCACTGGCCTTGCTTCCACGTTTTAGCTACTGTGAGTAATGGTGATATGAACATGGATATACAAATATCTTTTTGAGACAATGTTTCCATTTCTTTTGGATACATACCCAGAAGTAAAACTGCTGGCTCATAGGGTAGTTTTATGTTTAGTTATTTTTAGGAACCACCACACTTTTTTCCAAGAGGCTGTATCATTTTACATTCTCACCAACAGTGGACAGGGCTCCAATTTCTCCACATCCTTGCAAACCTTATTCTTTTCTTTTTTTTTTCTTAATAGTAGCCATCCTAATGGGTTTGAGGTGGTATCTCATTATAGTTTTGACTGCATTTCCCTAATGATTAGTGATGTTGAACATCTTTTCGTATACTTATTGGCCATTTGTACATCTTTTTTGGAGAAATATCTACTCAAGTCATTTTTGAATTGGGTTGGTGGGGTGTTTTTTGCTGTAGAGTTTTAGGAATTCTTTATATATTCTGGATATCAATCCAGATGTATACTTTATCACATATTATATATGGTTTTTCATATCAGAAGGCATATAAGATATATGCTTTCCAAATATTTTCTCTCATTCTGTGGGTTTCCTTTTTACTCTATTAATACTGTCTTTTGATGTGCAAAATTTCTAAATTTTCCTGAAGTCTAATTTGCCTTTTTTCTTTTGTTACCTGTGCTTTTGGTATATATTCAAGAAATCATTGTCAACGCCAATTTCAAGAAGCTTTCTCCCTATGTTTTCTTCTAAGAGTTGTATAGTTTCATTTCTTACATTTAGGTCTTTGATCTATTTTGAGTTAATTGTTGCATATGATGTAATGTAATGGTTCAGATTCATTCTTTTGCATGTGAATATTCAGTTTTCCCAACGTCACTTGTTGAAAAGACTGTACTTTCCCTCATTGAATGGTCTTGGCAGTCTTGTCAAAAATCATGTGACCATATATACGAGATTTTATTTCTGGGCTCTATTTTCTTCCACTGGTGTGTATTTTTGTTCTTATGCCAGTATGACACTGCTTTGATTACTATAGTTTTGTAGTAAGTTTTGAAATCAGGAAGTGTGAGACCTCCAACTTTGTTCTTTTTCAAGATTATTTTGGGTATTTGAGGATCTCTTGAAACTCCATATGAATTTTAGGATGAATTTTTCTATTTCTACAAAAAGAAATCCTTCAGATTTTGATAGGAATTGCATTAATTCTGTAGATTGCTTTGGGTAGTACTGACATCTTGAAAGTATTAAGTCTTCCTTCCTTTTTTTTTTTTTGAGATGAAGTCTTGGTCTGTTGCCTAGGCTAAAGTGCAGTGGCGCGATCTCAGCTCACTGCAAACTCTGCCTCCCGGGTTCAAATGATTCTCATGCCTCAGGCTCCTGAGTAGCTGGGATTATAGGTGTGTGCCACCACACCTGGCTAATTTTTGTATTTTTCATAGTGGCGGGGTTTCACCGTGTTGGCCAGGCTGGTCTTGAATGCCTGACCTCAAGTGATCTGGCTGCCTTGGCCTCCCAAAGTGCTGAGATTATAGGCATAAGCCACCATGCCCAGCCAAAAGTATCAAGTCTTCTAATTCATGAACATGGGGTATCTTTCCATGTATTTGTGTCTTTTTAAATTTCCTTCAGCAACATTTTGTAGTTTTCAGTGTACAAGCCTTTCATCTCCTAGGTTAAGTTTATTTCTAAGTATTTTATTCTTTTTGATGCTATTGTAAATGAAATTGCTTTCTTAATTTCCTTTTGGATTATTTATTGTTAGTGTGTAGAAATGCAACTGATTTGTGTGAAATCTATTTCGTATCCCACTACTTTGCTGAATTTATTAGTTCTAAAAGGTTTGTGTATGTGCTGTGTGTAGAATAACAAGAGAGTGTTTTAAGAAGGAAAATACAACAGTTAAGACACCTTCACCTGCAAGCAACAACACAAACCAGACTAGTGTAAATGAGAAGGGAATTTATTATCGTACAATAAGAAGCCCAGATGTAGGGTGACTTGAGCTTTGGTTAACTGAACGTCATCATCAAGAACTCAGATTTTTTTTCCCCATCTTTTTACTCTTCCTTCAGCTATTCCCTCATAGCTGCAAGATGATTACCACAGATCCAGCCATCACATCCTCACTCAGCAATGTACAGAGGCAGAAAAGAGCCATTTCTTCCATGTATGCCTTTTTCTTTTCTTTTTTTTTTTCTTTTAACTTTTTGTAGAGACAGGATTTCACTATGTTGCCCAGACTAGTCTCAAACTTCTGGACTCAAGTGATTCTTCCACCTCAGCCTCCCAAAGTGCTCTTTTTCTTTTGTTTAAAGAAACCTTCCTAGAAGTCCTTCCCTGAGCAGACTTACTTTTATGTCTCATTGGCCAGAAACAGGCCACATGCCCATCCCTAAACTAATTATAGCAAGGGGAAGGAGACCACCATGGTTTACTTGGACCAATCAGAATTTTCCCCAAAAAAAGAAAGGAAAAGAGGGGTAGATGGTAGAGCAAAGTGAAGATCTTTTTAGCATAAGAAAAAAGGAAAATGTTCGTTAGATGACAGCTGCAGGCAGCACTTAGCTTTAAATTCAACTGCAAGGAACATAAAAATGCTTAAAAATTGGCTTAAACAAGAAAGTGGTTTATTTTCAACTCATATTCACTAAGTCCTGAAGTAAGCAGTTCATGACCGGTCAGGCATCGTGTGGATTCAGAGACCCAGGTTTTTTCAATCTTGTCACTTCATCATGTATGACTTTCATTCCCAACTGTGTCTCATGTTACAAAATAGCTACTTGAGCTCCAGACATCACATCTGCTTTCCAGTCAGCTGGAAGAAGGAAGAAATGAGGGAGCAAAGCTCCATATATTTAAGGATACTTCCTGGAGGTCACAACTTTATTTACATCCTATTGGCCAGAAGAATAGGTTCTTCAATTGTCTATAGAAGAAGGAGAGAATAAAATTTTGAGGACAACCAGAAGCTTCTGTCACAGCAACCACCAGATTCTCTTCCAGATGGAATGTTCAGTTCTACCAAATGCTGCTGAGCAGTGGAGTGGATGTGTATGGAGATGTAATCTTTGGATTTGGCACTTGGAAATCCTATGTGACTTTGGGAGCTTTGGGGAAGGGATGAAGGCAGAAGTCCAGGAGGAGTGGGCAGGATTTGCATGGGATTCATCTCAGCATCAAAGACTGCCCCCTCCCCCGCTGTATAATGGCCCACTGCCTCCCCATTGTGACCAGGCCTTCGTGATGTCTGGATCTGGCCCCCCTCCTCCCAGGACAACGCGCAAGGTTCTACAGTGTGGGCAATCTCTCATCTCCCAGCCTTGCGGAAATTACGCTTACTGTCTGGACTCCTGGCAGCTAACTTTGTCAGGGCACCTGTCTACCCTTCTAGACCACGAGGGCAGGGGTTATTGCTGATCCAGCCTCACATGAGCAAACAAAGTCACAGAGTCCTGATAGATGTTAATTGACTGAGTGAATGAACAAACAAGCTCTCAGTGCCTAGCATAGGGCTTGATCCATTGTTTGTGTGAATAATGGTCATTGAATCACTTTGTTTATAAAAGGATGAATGAATGAAAGAATGAATGAATGTATGTATGAATGAATGAACTCATAGTGCTTAACACCAAGTCTGCTTACATAACAGTTGCTAGAAAATACTTGTTTCTATTATTTAAAACATGAATAATATATTCATATGATTCAAATATATTAAAACATATACTGGGAAGAGGCTCATTCCCACTCCATTTTCCGTCTATTTGGTTCCCACCACTTTTATTCATGTCTTAGCTTTCCAGAGGTTCTTCATGCAAATTTATGCAATGAAATATATTGCTATTCCCCAACGCCTTGCTTGGTGGGGGTAACTGGGACTGAGAAGGTAGGGACCGCTGAGGTAGGCACAGAGTCAGATAACTTGATATATTATCCTCACTGGCCTTCTCAACACAGCCATTATTCTGGGAGGGCACAAGATTGTACATTTATTTGACTATAAAACATAAATCAGATCCCTAAACCCGGGTTCTGTCCTGGCTGGGGCTCTGACCTCCCACCTGCCCTGTGTGAATCAGGAGCAGCAGCCCCTCCCTGGGAAGGGATGGCCAGCTCCACTGCTTTCTAAGAGTGGGCTGGGTGCAACAGGTTGTACCTGAGTTGCTGCTCAGTGGAGCCACGCCAACTAAAGAACACCAAAGCCCAGAGCAAGAACCTTCCTCCCTTTCCCATTTTCCTTCAACTTGTTGTTAAGGAGAAAGTCTGTGTTCAATGCTGGTGTGTTTTTAACACCTCTCTTAACACTTACTTCCCTTTTTAACAGAGAATAGGCCTCCAGAGCCTTTTGCAGGCAACCGGATCTGGCTAGAATGTGATGACATTGTTTTGTTTTCATTGTACTTATTTTTATGGCTACCTTCTATTTATGGCATGAGATACTGGTTTTCCATTTATGGAGGGCCCGAAACTTTCCTTTTGAAATAATATATTTATGTTTTTAAAAGAAGGACCATTTAAAGAAAAAATATTATGTAATATTAATTGTGTAATATTTAGAGCACAGGTGGTACCGAGACAAGGAAAAAATTATAAAGAGGTATGTAATGGGCTGAAAAGGAGGACATGCTTCTCAGGCTAATGCCTCTCCCAGCCCCTGTTTAACAGAAGGCACCACTGAGGCACAGAGAGAAAGGACTTTCTCAAGGTCACACTGATGATGTGGACTAAGAACTGACAGCCTCTTGATAGCCCTGTGGTGGGGGACATCTTGTGCCAGACGGGGAGGGCAGAGGTCAGGGACTGTGTGCAGCCCCATTGGTCTGTCCAGTGCACTGATCCACTAGTCAGACAGAGTCCTCCAAGGTTGACCAAGTCATGGACTGAAGGCAAAAAGGACCGGGGGACCTGGAGGGGAGGAGAGGGGAATGCTGGTGTTTATCGCGCACTGACTATGCTAGATGTTTGGGTGCCGGACGTCACTCCCAGATAATTCACAAATGTGGGGGCAGACATGTCCTACAAATATAACTCAAGTTTCTGGCGACAGTGTGCTAAGTGCTCCAACAGAGGCCTCTGTAGTGACATCTGGGTTTTTGTCTGCTTACTGGTCATATCCCCATATTCTTTTGGGAAACCATCTCTTCACCACTCTCGATTCTTGTAGCTCAGACCAGGCAAACCCCACACCCACTTCTGAGGTGGGCACGTGACCAGACCTGGCCAATTAGAGCACTTTATCCTTCTTGCCACAGAGACTGGCACAGGGTTGGGCATGTGACCCAAGGCAGGCCAGAGGGGGCCTTCCGCAGGAATTTGCTGGAACTACTAGAGAAAAATCTCACTTAATAGGGTTTTCTAAATGGATAAATTGTAATCCAGAGTTGAGTTGCTGGCAGCTCTCTTTGCCACCAAAAGAGGAGAGGTTCTCTGAAAATGAAGCTGACAGGGAAACAGGGATGACAGATGGAGAGACAGCTAGAGTCCTAGTGCTATTGTATGGTCACCTCCTGGATCCAGCCATGAAATCGGTGACCCTGAACTCAGTTCTATTTATTTTTTATTTTTAAAATTAAATTAAATTTAATTTAATTTTAATTTTTAGAGATAGGGTTTCGCTTTATCACACAGACTGGAGTGCAGTGGTGCAATCACAGCTCACTGCAGACTCAACTTTCTAGGCTCAAGTGATCCTCTTGCCTCAGTCTCCCATGTAGTTGGGACTACAGTTGTGTGCCACCACATCTGGCTAATTTTTAATTTTTTAATTTATTATTTAATTTAATTTTTAATTTTTATTTTTTGTAGACATGTGGTCTCACTATGTTACCCAGGCTGGTCTCGAACTCCTGGCCTCAAGTGATCCTCCTACCTTCACCTCTCAAAGGTCTGGGATTACAGGTGTGAGCCACTACGCCTGGCTCATTTTTATTTTTGTAGAGATGGGATCTCACTATGTTGCCCAGGCTTGAACTCGGTTCCAGAAGCCAATAACACAAACACACACACACACGCACACACACACACACACACTCACACACATTTGCATTAGCCACTTGGAGATGGATTTCTGTCTCTTAAAACCAAAAAGAGACCTGGATAATCCAGGCAGAAACATTATCATGGGAATGTTGGCAACAGAGAGGGGTTGGAGGGAGTGTGTGTAAAGATTTATCCTGGAGTCCTTCCTGGTGGAAGCAGGTTTTGAGCAGGGTTTTGAGAAATGGAGAGCATTTTGATATACAAAGAAAGGGAAGAAACAGTATTTCCAGTGAGGGAAACATCCTGGGCAAAGGCTTGGTGGCAGAACAGGGCAGGGAAGTGGCACAGTCCAGTGTGATTGGAGAGAGGATGGGGATAGAGAGGTGGTGGGAGAGGAGCTGGCAAGGAGGATGCGCCCTAATCGTGCAGAGATCCAGTCTGTTCCTCCACCTGCATCCTCCTCCTCTGGAGGCATGCCCTTCATCAGTTAACTCATCCACAACTATTTACTGAACACCAGCATGTGCCAGGCACTGTTGAAGGGCTGGCGAGAGAGCTGTGGGCCATACCACCAAGTCCCTGCCCTCTTGTAGCTTCTTTTGTAGGTGAAGGACACAGGTGGTAAACATAAGAAAAAAAGAAACAAGTATTATAGTGTCAGGGAGCAATAATTGTTATCTAGAACAATTAAGATGAGTAAAAGGAATACAGACTAGTGGAGAGGGGTTTGGGATGAAAATGGATAATACTGATGGTTGACCGACATGGTGAATGCACTCAATGCCACTGAACTGGTAAAATGGTTAAAATGATAAATTTTACATTAGGTATTTTTCTGTTCTTTATATTATGCACATTTCACCACAATAAAAAATAGGATTGGCGGAGGGGTGCTATTTTAGCTAGCGTGGTCAGGACATGTCTCTCTGAGGAGGTGTCGTTTGAACAGAATGAGGGGAATTAGCAAGCCTCGAGGAGATCAGGGGGAAGGTATTCCGGGTGGAGGGAACTGCCAGGACAGACCCTGTGGGGCCGGAGTGGGCCTGGTGTGCTCTAAGGACGGTAAGTGGGCCTGTGTGGCTGGAGCCCAGAGAGCAAAGGGAGAGTGGGAAGAAGATGAGTGCAGGGGTCAGCAGGGGCTTGGATGCCAGGAGAGGATTTTGGATTTGGTTGTATGAGTGATGGGAAGCCATCGGAGGGCAGAGCAGGGAAGGGGTATGAATTAGACTTTCTGTTCAATTCTCCCTCTGCCCATACTCAGTCTCGCTCTTAATCGGGATGGTGATCTTGCCTCTGCTTCTGACTCTCTCTCTCTCCTGGCTGCTACCCTCTTCTGCACATCTTCATGACCGTTATCTTGCTGAGGTCATCTTTTTTTTTTTTGAGACACAGTCTCACTCTGCACCCAGGCTGGAGTGCAGTGGCACAATCTCGGCTCACTACAGCTTCTGCCTCCTGGGTTCAAGCCATTCTCATGCCTCAGCCTCCCGAGTAGCTAGGATTCAGGTGTGCACCACCATACCCAATGAATTTTTGTATTTTTAGTAGCAATGGGGTTTTGCCATGTTGATCAGACTTGTCTTGAACACATGGCCTCAAGTGATCCACCCACCTTGGCCTCCCAAAGTGCTGAGACTACAGGTGTAAACCTCTGTGCCCAGAGAGGTCATTGTTTTATATGGCTGACCCAAATGACCTCCAACGGGCCTCCCTGCCTCCTGCTGACCCAGCCTCCACCAGTCATCAGGGTCTCTTTCTACCTGCAGCTCTGACTAACCCTTGCCTTGGTGAGAGCCACAGTCCCCCAGCTTTTCAGTCCAGCCCCACCTAACTTCTTTTCTCCTCACCCCAAAGCCCATACTTAGTCACTCGGAGCCTCCATGGGGTTCCCTGCTGCCGTAGGCTGTCCCTCCTCAAGGCTGGTGTATGGCTCTCTGCTCTACTCACGTTCCTTTTCACCTAGACAGCCCCCTCCCATCCTTCAAGAACCACCCAGCATCACTCCTCTTCAAAGCCTTCCTTGGCTGTCCCCGCCCCGGGCTGGCTTAGCTAGCTCCTCTTCAGTGCTCCCTAAACCACTCACATCTTCCACTTTCAGAGCCCCGAGCACGTTGGCATGCAAAGCACATTGGTTTGGCTTGGTTTTGTACAAGCCTTTCCCTCTCCTCAGCTCCCTGAACCCCTAGTTCCCTGCTCATAGTATAGTCTCAATAAATGTTTACTGAATAAATGAATGAGTTTGGAATTTATCTTGCAGAAACCATACTCCCACCACCACTACCACCACCTCCACCAACAAAAATAATATCCAACTCAAGCTGAGGACTTGCTATGTATTGCGCACTGTGCTAAACGCTTCCGAACCTGGATCTGGTTTCTATTTCTCAATCTTAGGAGGAAATCACTGTATTAGCCCCAATTTAGAGATGAGAAAACTGAGGTATGGTGAGATTAAGCAATTTTCCCAAGGCTGCATAACTCAGAAGCAGGAGAGCCGACAGTCCAAAGTGTGCAGCCCAAAGCCATAGGTACCGCACGCAGCTGGAGGAGGCGCCTTGGCATTACTGCATCCATGGACGGGGTTTCCGGGAGTCCTGGAGCCCCATGTGAAGATTGGTTGTCTATGAACTTTTGGGTGTGGAGGCAGGTCCATTACTTGTATTTTTTTTTTTTTTCTTGACAGGGTGTTGCTTTGTTACCCAGGCTGGAGTGCAGTGGTGTGGTCATAGCTCACTGCAGCCTCCATCTCCTGGGTTCAAGAGATCCTCTCGCCTCAGCCTCCCAAGTAGCTGAGATCACAGGCATGCATCACCATGCCTGCATAATTTTTTTTTTTTTTTAAGAGATGTTGTCTCCCTGTGTTGTGCAGGCTGGTCTCAAACTCCTGTGCTAAAGTGATCCTCCTGCCTTGGCCTCCCAAAGTGTTGGGAGTACAGGTGTGAGCCATCATGACCAGCCGTGATCCATTACTTTTTTTTTTCTTTTTTTTTTTTTTGAGATGGAGTTGTGCTCTATCACTCAGGCTGGAGTGCAGTGGTGAGATCTTGGCTCACTGCAACTTCTACCTTCTGGATCCAAGCGATTCTCCTGCCTCAGCCTCCTGAGTAGCTGGGATTACAGGTGTGTGCCACCACGCTTGACTAATTTTTGTATTTTTAGTAGAGACGGGGTTTCACCATGTTGACCAGGCTGGTCTCAAACTCCTGACCTCAAGTGATCCACCCACCTCGGTCTCCCAAAGTGCTGAGATTATAGGTGTGAGCCACCACACCAGCTGGTCCATTACTTTTGTCAGAGTCTTAGAGGGGCTCTTGATAATTCCTGCATTTAAGACGTTCATCTGCACATAAGGGGGAAACATAGAGAGTTTTCGAGTATTGGACTGTTGGGGCTCAACCTATGCTTTGGAGAGATCACGTTGGTTATCCATTGCAGTGTAATGCAGGGAAAAGAGATTGGAAACATCCCTAAGGTTCACCAAGAGTGGATGCGTTAATCATATCATGGTACCTCCTTCCACAGAAGGGAATATTATGCAGTCATAAAGATGAATGAAGAGTCTCTTTATGTACCATGTGAAATGATTCCCAAGATATATATGTCAGACAGAGAGAGAGACAGGGTCTGGGTCTCACTCTGTCTCCCAGACTGGAGTGCAGTAGTATGATCTCGGTTCACTACAGCCTCCATCTCTGGGGCCTCAAGAGATCCTCTCACCTCAGCCTCCTCAGTAGCTAGGACTACAGGCTTACACGACCACGCTTGTTAATTTTTTTTTTTTTTTTTTGGAGAGACTAGGTCTCACTATATTGCCGAGGCTGGTCTCAAACTTCTGGGTCAAAGAGATTCTCGCACCTCAGCCTTCCAAAGTGCTGGGATTACAGGCGTGGGCTACCATGCCTGGCCTTCCAAGACATAGTTGAAGTAAATACAGCAAGGTGCAGGCCAGCATGTATAATTAGCTTCTATGTGTGTTTTTTAGGAAGGGAGGGGTGAAGATTATACATCAAGATGTGCTTCTGTATGCGTAGAAAATCTTTGGCAATATTCACTGTTAAATAGTCAGTGGAAACTCTACCTCATAGGGTTTGTATGAGGTTTACATGAGTTCATCTTAGATAATTGCTTAGAAGAGTACCTGGCACACATTAAGCACTACAGAAGATTTTATTGAATAAAATAAAAAAAGAGAGTCCCTTAGGGGATGGAGACCAGGTGACTAAGGGGCAGGGAGAGACACTTATTTTTCATCTGATGCCCTTAGACTCCTTTTGAATTTGGTACCATGGGTAAATATTTATTTATGTATTATTTATTTTTGAGACAGAGTCTCACTCTGTCACTCAGGCTGGAGTGCAGTGGTGCGATCTCGGCTCACTGCAACCTCCACCTCTCGGGTTCAAGCAATTCTCCTGCCTCAGCCTCCCGAGTAGCTGGGATTATAATTGTGCACCACCACACCTGGCTAATTTTTGTATTTTTAGTAGAGTCGGATTTTCGCCATGTTGGCCAGCCTGGTCTCGAACTCCTGACATCAGGTGATCCACCTGCCTCAGCCTTCCAAAGTGCTATGATTACAGGCGTGAGCCACCACGCGTGGCCTTTTTTTTTGAGGTTTAAATTCAGTGTATCTTGGCCAGGTGTGGTGGCTCATACTGTAATCTAACACTTTGGGGAGCAGGTGGATTTCTTGAGCTCAGGAGTTCGAGAGCAGCCTGGGCAACATAATGAGACCCCATCTCTACAAAAAATACAAAAATTAGCTGGGTGTAGTGGCGTGCACCTGTAGTCCCAGCTACTTGGAGGGCTGAGGTGGGAGGATTGCTTGAGACCAGGAGGCAGAGGTTGCAGTGAGCCGAGATCACATCACTGCACTCCAGCCTAGACGACAGTGAGACCCTGTCTCAAAAAAGAAAACAAAAAACAAACAAACAAACAAAAAATAAAAGAGAGAAAGAAAGAAATTCAATGTATCTAGATAGCTAAGAGATCATCTGAGGGGGTCAGGGCCTGGAAGGAGATCCCACCCAGAATCCCCGGGAATTCGCTGTAATTGGTCAAAGGCTACATTGTGTAGTGTGAGAAATCAGGACGTGAGGAAAAGGTGGGCGGGAGACACCAAAACACCCACGCCCCAGGGCCCACTATAAAAAGCACATTTAAAAACACCAGACTGGAAAAGTTTTATTATTATTATTATTATTTTTTAAATAGCAAAAGCGAGTCCCCCCAGGAGGCGCGCTGCAGCTGCGGCTGTGGCGGTTCCCAGGTGATGTCAGTCCTGGCCAGGCGCCAGTCCCGGCCCCTTGGAGACGGTCTTGGTGGGTTCAGCTTGACTGTTTTTCCTTCCTGAGACTTGAGGACACCTTCCTGTCTCAAAGAAGGAAGCCTTTCCAGGGCTTTCTGAAAGCCAGGGGCAGGGGAGGCGGTGGGCCTGGGCTGCAAGGGCAGAGAGAGGCAGGGAAGGTGGGTGGGGGTGGGGAGGAGTGAGGGCTGCCTCTGGGAGGAGAGTGAGGGTGGAGTGAGCAGAAGACAAGCCTGGCTCCTGGGTGGCTCTTTAGCCCTCCCACCCGGGGGCGCGAGGGGGTCTGCTTCTTGGGAATCCAAGGCCCGCCTCCTTGGCCCCATTGCTTCTCAGCCCTGGCTGCTTCCTGGGGAGGCCCCTGGGTGGGGTGAGGTTGGGGGGTGAGAGAGGTTCCCACAGAGTTCCCAGTCGGTCAGTGTCTTTTCTCCCTCCCTGAGCCCTCGGCCCACCCTTTCTTCTTATGGTTAAAGGCTCTTTGCCAATATCTTCCAGGCCAAGCGCGGTGGCTCACGCCTATAATCCCAGCACTTCGGGAGGCTGCAGCAGGCGGATCACCTGAGGTCAGGAGTTCAAGGCCAGCCTGGCCAATATGGTGAAACCCTGTCTCTACCAAAAATACAAAAATTAGCCAAGTGTGGTGAAGCACTCCTGAATCCCAGCTACTCTGGAGGCTGAGGCAGGAGAATCGCTTGAACCTGGGAGATGGAGTTTGCAGTGAGCCGAGATCATGCCACTGCACTCCAGCCTGGGTGATGGAGCGAGACTCTGTCTGAAAACCAAACCAAACCAAAACACCCAAGACTCTTTTCCAATATCTTCCAAACTGGGTTTTCTGCAGATGGGACGATCTACAGAGCTGAGGTTGAGGTCCAACTCTGCACTCCTAACCGTGTGACCTCAGGCTGGTCACTGCTTTTCTTTGAATGCCACCTCTGAAACGGATTAGGTTGGCCTTAGAGGGTGGTTATGCACAATGAGTGAGACAGAACAATGCCTCTTGGTCCTTCGTATCTGCTGAGCACCCACAATGCGCCGGTGCCACCCGGCACTCGGGATGCTCGGCATTTGGCACAGAGGCAGCAGAGCAGGGAGGTGAAGAGAGTGGGTTCTGGACCCAGCCTCTGTCCATATCCTGGTTCTGTCCTTTGGTGGCCATGTGAGGATAGTGACAGCCCCTGTCTCACTGGTCGTAGAGGAGTAAATGAGTTGCAGGCCTTGGAACAGTGCCTGGCACTGAGGCAGTAATAGGCAAAGTAAGTGTGTGCTTTTATTTTCAACTTCTGTCCAACTAGCCTCGTGGTGCTTTGACAGCTTCACGGGGCTGCTCCGGGAACTCAAAGGAGATATGTTGGGGATTCAGGGTTCGTGTTTAGGGGAGACCCAGGTCCTGCAGGTGCCCCATCATTCATACTGATGCAGAGGTGGCCTGGAAGCTGCAGAACGATTCACACTTGGCAAAGCCTTCTTTCACCTTGGAAGCATCATTTCTAATGATGACACAGGTCTCCCAGCCATGCATTCCCACATGTCTTAGAAGCACCCATCCCATTTTTATGATTTGCTCAGAGCCTGCTTTTTCAGCAGGCCGTAACCTCCATGAGGTCAGGTACTACATCTGGCTTATTCTCTGATCATCCCTAGAGCCTTGTGTGGTTCATGAAGAAGTTCAAAACATGTTTGTTGACTTACTGACTGACAGACTAAGTCTGCCCGCCTTATGTCGGTCTACAACGTTACACTCTATCCTATGCCTCCTGCTGAGTTTTACATTCCTGCTGTGATGCAGGCCATGCGATCTGGAGCTAGACCCCCTCAGTTGGAATCCTGGCTGTGCCATTGCCTAGCTGGGTGACTTTGGGCTTGGTTTTCTAGTATGTGAAATGGGGATGGCAACTGTACCTACCTATGTGGCTTGTTACAAGTGAGGCCATCTCTGTACGTCATTCAGAGAAGTGCCTTGGACTAGTCAGTTCTGTCAACATCAGGACTAGGTACGCACCTGGTGAGGCCACGTGGGGGCGGTGGTTGAGAGCCCAGTGGGGCTTTGCAGCTAGAACATCTGATTCAAATCCACTAGCTCACCAGCCACTGTGTGACCTTGGCCAGGTTCTTTAACCTCCTTGTGCCTCCGTTTCCTCATCTATAAAATGGGGAAATAATAATACATATCTAACAAGCTTTTGAGCAAGCTGTATTTATTTATTTATTTATTTATTTAGAGACAGAGTCTTACTCTGTCGCCCAGCCTGTAGTGCAGTGGTGCAATCTTGACTCACTGCAACCTCCAACTCCCAGGTTGAAAGGATTTTCCTGCCTCGGCCTCCCAAGTAGCTGGGATTACAGGCATGTGCCACCATGCTTAGCTAATTTTTGTATTTTTAGCAGAGGTGGGGTTTCGCCATGTTGGCCAGGCTGGTCTCGAACTCCTGGCCTCAAGTGATCTGCCCTCCTCCACCTTCCAAAGAGCTGTGATTATAGGCATGAGCCACTGCCCCCTGCGAAGCTGTATTTATTTTATGAAAAGTGCATAGCCTAGGTCTGACACGTAGTAGGTCCTCAAAAGAGTCAGGCATTTTTCCAAGCCATTCAGAAAAAAACAACTCCTAGATTTTACCAGCTTTCCCTCCCACAAGGCCAGTCTGTCCCAGCTGACAAAGTTGCCGGCTGTGCTGACGTGAGGAAAAGCAAGGGCCAGAGAGGGCCAGACGCCCACCCTGGGTCACACAGGAGCAGTGGCCAACCTAGAATAGGCTAGGTCTCCTATCTACAGCCTGTTCATCCTTAGTGCCTCCCTGGTTTCCAGGCCCTGCTGGCCTGCCCTCTGACCCTAGCCCCCTGGGAGCTCTATCCCAGGCCCGTGGGGTCTGCAAATCTGGTCTGGATTAGACACGCTGGGAAGCAAACGCCAGCCCCGCCAGCCGGCTGCCCAGTGGGACCTGTGCTCACAGCTGCTGAGGCTCACAGGGACATAAATCATGGTGGCAGGAGGCTCGGGGGCTGGGACCACCTTAGCCTCCTAAGGGGCACAGGGGCCTGAGAGTCATGAGCAGAGACACCTGGGTCCGCTGGGGATATTTTCCATCCTCTGTTGGACAAGCTAAAGCCAGGGTGCATCAGAGGGGGCCAGGACACCATTTGGCAGGCCTCGCATCACAGTAGGCCAAGATCCCAACTTCTTTTTAACTTTTCATTTTGCAATCATTTACAACATGCATAGAAGTGACCAAAGTGGTGTGCGGAACTCCCATATACCCTGTACGCAGATCCACCTCATTTTAAGTTTGTCATATTTACTCCATCCTTTTCTCTCACACACATATTATTTATTTTTCTTCTGAACCATTTGAGAGAGCACGTTACCTGCATCATACTTCTCTCCTCCTTAATAGTACTTCAGGATGTATTTCTTTTTTCTTTCTTTTTTTTTTTTTTTTTTGAGATGGAGTCTTGCTCTGTCACCCAGGCTGGAGTGCAATGGTGCGATCTTGGCTCACTGCAACCTCTGCCTCCCGGGTTCGAGCAATTCTGCCTCAGCCTCCCGAGTAGCTGGGATTATAGGCGCCCACCACCACAGAGTTTCACCATGTTGGCCAGGCTGGTCTCGAACTCCTGATCTCAGGTGATCTGCCCGCCTTGGCCTCCCAGAGTGCTGGGATTACAAGTTAAGCCACCACGCCCGGCCTAGATATCCTTCTTAAGCACAAGGATATCCTCTGACACAATCAGGGTGCCGTTAGCAAATACAGAAAATTTAAGTTTCATGCAATACCTTAATCTATTGTTCATATCCCAATTTTGTGTGACCATGTCTCAAAAAAAAAATTGTCAACTCTACCAAGAAGGTCCCCTGTCACATTTTCCCCTCTGCAGTACAGGATCCAGTTCAAAGTCATGCATTGCATTTACCTGTTCAGGTCTAGACTTGATATCACAACTACACAAGGTAAAATATACAGTCATAAGAGACACAGATGGAGTTGAACAAAGACATCCATCTTCATATGCACATCCCCATGAACCAATGTTTCTAATAACGCATCATGCTCCTGACTGTGTGGAGGTAGTTAAAAGTTAACTTGCCAGGCCAGGAACAGTGGCTTATACCTGTAATCCCAGCACTTTGGGAGGCTGAGGCTGGAGGATTGCTTGAGCCCAGGAATTTGAGACCAGCCTGGGCAACATGGTGAAACCCCCCCAAAATAAAAAATTAGCTGGGCATGCTGGTGCACACCTGTAGTCCCAGGTACTCAGGAGGCTGAGGTGCTAGGATTACCTGACCCCAGGAGCTGGAGGCTGCAGTGAGCCGTGATTGTGCCACCTGCACTCCAGCCTGGGTGACAGGGTGTGACCATGTCTCAAAAAAAAAAGTTAACTTACCAAATATGCCATAGTCTTCAGCACTCTGTTTTGTAGTGCTTTATTTTTTAACCTAATAAAAGCCTCATAAAATGGAAGTGGCCTGGGACAATGAGGGGAACCTGAAGTGCTGTGGGTGCCCAGGGCTGGAGGAAGCGGCCCTGTGTTCTCAGCCCTGCTCAGCTCCAGATGCTGTGCAACTGTGGCCCATCACCACTCTTCTCTGAGCTTCAGGTTGCCATGGGTGACCTCCGAGGCCTTCCTGCCCATAATTGTGGAGTCAGAGAAGACAGCCCTGCCTGGCAGGGAGGGAGATTTGGGTCCTTGTTGTCTCAGCGGGGCCAAGGACCTGCTGGGGAACCACAGGCAGGTTGCCTTCTGTCTTGTCTCACTTTCTTCATTGTGAAATGATGAACTCTGAGATTATTATCGTGCTGATGCTTCATGTGTCAAGACTTGGGGGGAGAGTGTATCCCTTTGGGGTCCAAGGTGGCCTGGCTGAGTTGGTCATTCCAACCCCTTCAGTCTTGGATTTCTTCTCCCTGAGCAGCTTGACTCCTCTGGCTCCAAGTTGGCCTGGAGAAGCTTGGCTGACCTGGACCATCCTGGAGGTGATGGGCATACTGGGGGAGTGGACAATGCTAAAAAATGTTCCCCAGAGGAGGTGCCTATATATGCAGACCACACCTGTGCTTCTCCCCAGTCATGTGTGTGGGCTGACCTTGCAGCTCACAAAGGCTCATGGGCATTAACTGTCCATTACCAGGAAGATAGCAAGCTGCAAAATATGCATAATGGAGCACCATGCAGCTACAAAAAGGTATGCAACAGCTCTGTGAGCAACCGGGGTCTCCAAGAAGTATGGTTAAGAAAAAAAAAAAATCCAAGTGCAGAGAGGAATGTGCAAAATGCTACCACTTGTATGGAAAAACAGTATCTATGTAACTTGCCTATATATGCAGACCATCTCTGCAGGAATCCACAGGATCCTGGTTACCTGAACATAGTAATTGCCTCTGAGGACTGGAGCTGGGTGGCTGGGACAGAATACTTACTGTCAGTTTATTCTTTTTGGTGTCTCTACAAGGGAAAGAACCAGTATGGGTAGACGTGCAAGAGGGGCTGGCTCCTGGGAAGCTGCTAATTGCATTTCTTTTTTTTTTTTTTTTTTTGAGACGGAGTCTCGCTGTGTCTCCCAGGCTGGAGTGCAGTGGCGTGATCTCGGCTCACTGCAAGCTCCGCCTCCCGGGTTCACGCCATTCTCCCGCCTCAGCCTCCCAAGTAGCTGAGACTACAGGCACCCGCCACCACGCCCGGCTAGTTTTTTGTATTTTTAGTAGAGACGGGGTTTCACCATGTTAGCCAGGATAGTCTCGATCTCCTGACCTCGTGATCCACCGCCTCGGCCTCCCAAAGTGCTGGGATTACAGGCTTGAGCCACCGCGCCCGGCCTGCTAATTGCATTTCTTGATATCCATGCTGGGTATACAGGTGTGCTTAGCTTCTGAAAACCCATTGATTTCAAGTACACCCTGTGCACTTTCCTGAATGTGTCTTATACTTCCATAAAAAGTGTAAACTTGGCTGGGCGCAGTAACTTATGCCTGTAATCCCAGCACTTTGGGAGGCTGAGACGGATGGATCACCTGAGGTCAGGAGTTCGAGAGCAGCCTGGCCAATATGGTGAAACCCCGTCTTTACTAAAAATACAAAAATTAGCCAGGCATGGTGGCGCGAATCTGTACTCCCAGCTACTTGGGAGGCTGAGACAGGAGAATCGCTTGAACCTGGGAGGTGGAGGTTGCAGTGAGCCGAGATCGCGCCACTGCACTCCAGCCCGGGTGACAGGGTGAGATCCATCTTAAAACAAAAAGTGTAAACTTAGCATGGTTTAAATGATTGTGTTGTGTATATGTGCGTGTTTAACGAAAATGCTGCAGAGCTGGGTGCAGTGGCTCACGCCTATAATCCCAGCACTTTGGGAGGCTGAGGCAGATCACTTGAGCCCAGGAGCTGGAGACCAGCCTGCGCAACGTAGTTAAGAACCTGTCTCTACAAAATAAACAAATAAATAAAATTAGCCAGGCCTGGTGGCGTATGCCTGTATTTCCAGCTACTCCGCAGGCTGAGGTGGAGGATCACTTGAGGACAGGAGGTTAAGGCTGCAGCGGGCTATGATCGTGCCACTGCACTCCAGCCTGGGTGACAGAGTGAGACCCTGTCTCAAACAAAACAAAACTTGGTGGGATTATAGTCTTCACTGTGGTTGTCTTTGGGATGAGTGATATTTCTAGAGTCTTGTAGCATTTTGCATTTATTTTACAATGAAAAACACAGGCAGGGAAACCTATAAATTTTTTTTTCAGAAACAGTAATCAGTATAGAAGCTTTCTGGAAGGACACTCAGGAAGCTGCCTCTGGGGAGGGGCCTGAGGGAGGTCTGTACTTTTCACTGCATACCATTTGACACAACTTGGATTACTTACCAATGCAAACAGGGTATAGTAAAAATTATCTCACAAAGCAAAACAAATACTTATCTTTCTGTTCTAGCTGCTCTTACTAGTTAGAGATTGAGCCAGGGAGGCCCAGAGGGGTCACGCAACATCTCTGGGGTCACCCAGCAAATCTGGTGGCGGAGTGGGCCTCTAGCCAGAGCACCCAAGTGTCTGCTCTGCCCCCACTCCCAGGTTTCCTGCCATTGACAAGGCCACAGTCCTTTTCCTGTGGCTTTGCCAGAGGCTGGCTATACCTGGCCGGGGTAGGCGCAGGGAGAGCAATGTGCTTTCCTAATCAGTTCCCGAAGGGGGAAGCACAGCCGCGCTGGGACACAGGATAACCACGCCAGTGTCCCTGGAACAGCAGGGAAGTGAGGTAGAGGGTGCTTGGAAAGCTCTCCTGGGTGGGGGACCCTGGCCCCCTGGGGCCCTCTTTCCTCTACTTCTCACACCAAAGGGGTTAAGCGTGGTGGTTTCATGGCCTGCTCCAGCCTAGGGACTGGCAATTCCACAACTCCCTTGATCTCCCCGGGCCTTGGTTTTCATCTGTGAGGAAGACCAGGTTGGTCGGGCTCATTCCTGTGGTGTCTGGCACAATGCCTGGCACACAGAGGGTATTGGCAATCTGTTTGTCAATTTGCAAAATGTGAGCCACAATTCAGGCTCAGAGGGTCAAATGCAGGGGAGTGGGTAGAGGCAGAACAGAGGGGATAGGAATATGGACTCTGGGGCCAGACTTCAGTCAGTAAACATGAAATGGATCACTTGAGCTCAGGAGTTTGAGACCAGCCTGGGCAACATAGTGAGACCTTGTCTTTAAAAAAATAAATTAAAAATAAAAGTGTTGTTAAATAAATAAACTGTTGAGATAGGCATATGAATGCACCTTACTGAGGAGAGGGTGGCTGCCTGGCTGCCCTGGGCTTTCCCTGGCTCTCTCACCCTCAGGCCTCTCAAGCTTCTCTGATCCTCGCCTCACAGGGACACAGCCCCAGCCTGAGAGCGCGAAGAACTCCTAGCTGCACTGATCAGCTGTACCCATCGCTGTCTCTGCTGGGTCTACAATGGGGGAGACACCAGCCTTCACCTCCCAGGGCTCCTGGGAGTGTAATCGGGGTAATAGGTGCTGGTTTTCCACCTGGGGCATCTCCAGGGCAGGGAAGGAGCTGCTCTGGGCTTCAAAGGTGGACGGACTCAGGGTGTCACCCTGCCATGTGCCTCTGGGTGTCATTGGTCTTCTAAGTCATTTCAGATAACACAGCGGTAGGAATATTCCCCTTTAGCATGCACTCATTTGCACCTGTGGAAAACCACATGCCTTGTTGGTGATAGCATTAAAGAGGGATTGAAGGACGGCACGTTCACAAAATGGAATAATAAGCAGCTCAGAAAGAAATGAAATACCCTTTAGGTACTGACTTGGGATGATACCAAGCTAGATTAAGGAAAAAAAGGAGCTGAAAGTGTGTACGATGTGCTGTCATTTGTGTATTTGCCTGATCATTCATAGCGAATGGGACATCACAGGAAACTGGTGCCCTAGGCTGCCTGCAGAGAGGAGAGCTGGTGGCCGGAGGACAGGGGCAGGGAGACTTTTCAACACATATCCTCTGGTACCTTCCGAATTTTGAACCATGTGAATGAAATGAACGCAGTCCTTATTCAAAAATAAATAAAATTAAGATTTCTTTACCAACCATACCAGACACCTAACAGTTGTTAAGAACATCTGATAAATAGCAGACTGAGGAAGGTTTGGTTATGGCTCCCGGAGAGGGGGTTCTGCCTGTCTTCCCCAGCCCCACCCCTCTAGGGCTCAGGGCAGCCCCTGGAACGTCTGTGCCTCTCTCTAAGTCCAGGGGAGGGCCCACCTCTGACCTCCGATGTCCACAGGCCCCCTCCTCAGCTCAGAACGACGTCTTTTATTTAAAAATAGCTTTTATTTTAAACTCACCAATTCTCTCTCTCACACACACTCACACTCACGCACAGACATACACGTACACCCTCTGTCACCAACAGTCTGTGTTTTTCCAAAGTTCTGCCTTGTCTCTGACCAGCCAGAGCTGCGCAGGCTGAATGGATCCTCACAGTTCTCCAGGATCGGGTGGAGATGTCCCGAGGGCCCTGCCCAGAGTGTCCTGGACCCAGGCCATGGTCCCCTGGTCCCCACACAAAGAAGGGGTGGGCTCGGCTCCTGGGGTCTTCTTCCCTGTACAACCAGTGGCTGGCTCCTGGCCTCCTTCTCCAGGGTCCAGGCTCATCTCCGCGGCCCTCGAAGGGGGGCCACCCCCCTCACCTTCAAGCAGCTGCCCCCCAGGTCACGACGGCCACCCTGCAGAGGGGGAGAAAGAGTATAAGGAGGTTCGATCAGGCCAGTGTGAACACTAACCTCTGTATCCACCAACAGGGATCCTGATAAATAAATCACAGTTCAGCCACACGATCAAGTTCTCTGCGGCAGAAAGCAGAAGAAACCTTTTCTGGACTGATACGGACTGCTGCCGAATGACAATGTTATGACAATGTTTAAGGACAAAAGCAAGGGGCAGGCTGAATGCGCCTGTGTGCTGTGATTGCTGGAGAGAAGTGCACGTGGGAAATTGCGAGTGGGTTTCTTCAGAGAGGAATTTGATGATGGAGAGAGGATGAGAGGGAGGCTCTCTCATGCTATACTTTTTTTTGAGACAGAGTCTTGCTGTGGCCAGGCTGGAGTGCAATGGAGCAATCTCAGCTCACTGCAACCTCCGCCTCCTGGGTTCAAGGGATTCTTCTGCCTCATCCTCCCAAGTAGCTGGGACTACAGGCGACCACCACCACGCTTGGCTAATTTTTGTATTCACGCTATACTTTTTTACCATTTCCATTTCTTTCCCATATGATCTGTTGCTTTAAAAAAAAGAAAAGGATCCAATACATTTTAAAGCATAGTATTTTACATGGGCAAAACCAGCACACCCCGCAGTGGTCTTCCCCCTGCCTGACTGCATGCCTAGTGGCTCACTCTTCCACCTTCAAAAAGGGGACTGGATTTCTGGCCTCCTTGACTTCCTTCAGGGCGTCCCCTTTGCCAGGAATGTGCTCTCAGGTCTTGTCTCCCTGGAAAGGTTTCTCCGTTCCTAAATTGCCTAGCACTTCCTGTCTTTCTGGGGACATTCCATGGGGACGAATCTCAGAAGGACAAGGCAGGGTCTCTCCTTTGTCCCACCTTCTGGACTGGGATCTCAGGGAATGGTAGGGAAAAGGAGTTCTTCACTCTGTGGTCCCATTTCCAGCCTGGGCTCTCTTGGCCCAGGACCTGACTTGGAGCAGGCACCAATCAATGCCGACTGAATTAAGTGGCAGCCATTGGAAGATGGGCTAATGGTGGCAGTCCCTGAAATCATCAGTCCCTACAGGGGCTGTCTCTACCAGCTCTTCTCATTGATATTTTCAGACTGGACACATGTGTTTCATCCTCACCATGAGCCAGAGAGGTCACAGATGTTAGAGCACCCCCTCTTTTGCGGCCTCCAGCCACTGAGTGACTGGCCCAGAGGCACCCAGCCAGTTGTAAAAGAGCTGGGCTAGAAATCTATGTTGTCCAACAATCTGTCCTGTTTCCAGGACACGATAGTGTCTGAAATCCCACTGTAAATGCTCATCGCCCTGAGCCTGGCTAGATGATGATGGAACAGGCAGCTTTCTCAGCCCACTTAGAGAAACAGCTGACCATCTGGGAGCTCTGCCCCCTGCCCCCTCCACCCCCAGGTCCAGGTTGGGGCAGATCCATCCAGATGCGAGCCCAGCCTCCCTCGAGGCTCTTGCAGCCCAGGGACAACATGTTCACTCACAGGCAGGGCTATTTTGAGGGCTGAGGCCACAGTCCCAGCAGAGCCTGGGGCTTGGGCTTCTCAGACAAACTCTGGCAGGAGTGGCTGAGAAGGGCAGATAGGGGAGGGGGTGCAATATTAAGGTTGAATTAGAAAACTGGCCTTCCCCTCTTTAAGTCCTCAGGGACAGGGAGAGCTGCCCCCTTCTACCCCAAGTCTAGAGGTCATGTGGAGACCTGGGGTCCCAGAAGAATGCTGGGACTGTTCACCTCCCTGAACCTCGGTTTCTTCATCTATGAAATCGGGACAAAATGATTTTACTTGCCATCTCAAGGTGCAGTCGAATGTGAATGCAGCTGTGTAAGCTGCTAAGTGTGCTTAGAAGAGGTCCTGACAGCCGGGTATGGTGGCTCATGCCTGTAATCCCAGCACTTTTGGGAGGCCGAGGCAGGCAGATCATGTGAGGCCAGGAGTTCGAGACCAGCCTGGCCAAACATGGCGAAACCCCGTCTCTACTAAAAATACAAAAAATTAGCCAGGTGTGGTGGCTGGCGCCTGTAATCCCAGCTACTGGGGAGGCTGGGGCAGGAGAACTGCTTGAACCCAGGAGGCAGAGGCTGTAGTGAGCTGAGATCATGTCATTGTACTCCAGCCTGGGTGACAGAGCGAGACTCCGTCTCAAAAAAAAAAAAAAAAAAAAAAAAAAAAAAAAAGAGGTCCTTACAAGACCCCAGTTTGTTTGTCCCTTAGGAACTTAGCTCCAAGGGTCTTCAGGAAGCACCATGGTTAGGAGTTAGGTTTAAGTGAGACAGACCTAGGCTTCGATCCCTACTTTGCCAAGGGCCAACTACTGCACCTCAGGCAAGTGATTTCATCTCACTGAGCCTCAGTTTCCCCCCCTGTAAAGGAGAGTTACTTTATAGGATCACACAAGCTAACATAGGATTACACAGGCTAATCTAGGTAAAGCCTTGGTACAGTGTTGGGAATATAGTAAATGTTCATAAGTATTACTATCAGCATCATCTACTGAGAGTGCCTCCTGGTCCCAGCTACCCTCTAGGTATACCAACAGGGGAGAGAGAGCCTTACAAGATGATCCTGTCTGATCCCCACCCCCAGGTAACAAAGGGAAAACAGGGCAGAAACAAGAACCCCCGTTCCACCTCCCACTTGCTAATTCTACCACAGAGGGCCACACCTAACCCGTCCTTCAACAGAAAGATGCTACAGGGAACTGTTTCCATGGCAACCCCAACTCCAGACTGGCCAGGATGGGAGGGAGGTGGTGGCTCAGGGTAAAGGAACAGGGTGTTGGGTCTTAAAGCTCTCTGGCCCCCCCAAAGCTCAGAAGGGAACAAGAGCTCCCCAAGACAGCCAGTTTTCTTCCAGCAGAGTCTTCAAGGGGCCATAGCTGGCCAGGATTGCCCCTCTCGCCTATTCCCAGAGGAGACTGTGGGGTTGAGAGCATTGTTTCTACAGCCAAATTTGGCTGGGTTCTTGGTCCCATAGACAGATCCCAGGGAAGCAGCCAGGCCCAGGGGAGGTCCCTGTGAGCTGTGGGACAGGCCTGAGACCTGCAGAGAAGTCCCCCAGCCTGCCTGCTGTGGGGGTGGACACATGACAGTTACAGGGACTTACCCCTGTAACCTATCCCACGTCTCAACCAGGCAGGCCTGAGTTTGAATCCTGGTTCCATCACTGACTGTGTGTCTCTGCGCCACTGGCAGCTCCTCTAAGCAAGTGGGGATAACCGCAGCGCCTCATTCCTGGCTGTTGCCTGATTTTAATGATAACTCATGAAGAGTGCTTAGCACAGATCAGTGCTCATGAAGGCTGCTGTCACTGCTGTTACTGGCCATTGTGCTCCCCCTCTGCACTCCCGCCACTTTTAGCCTCTTCCCTCTTCCTTCTCTAGGTCTCAGCTCTTGCTGTATGCCCCAATCCTAGAACACCCTTTCCATCGGCCTGTCCCTGTTCTAAAGCATCCTTCAGAAATGCGACACAGAAACCCTGTCAGCACTCACCCTGGGTTGGGGGCTTCCTCTGGGCTCTGAGAATCCCTTTGTGCTTCCCCTACCCCATCATCAGACCACAGCATCCTCATCTTCATCTCCCTGCCCTGACCCTGGGGCTGCACTGTCAGGTCCTGACTGGTGGATGGGTAGGGACCTATAACCTGCTTCTCTGGGGTTCTCAGAGCCAACAGCAGGCAGCTGTCGGGTAGCTAAGGGTTGCTAACTGGAATGAATGGGTGAAAGGCAGTCAGGGAGTATCCCTGAGGGCCCCTTCAGGTCTTCCCATCTCAGGAAGCCTTAAAGGCCCACTCCTGGCTTCTCAGCCCAGCCTGGGGCACTGACAGGGGCCCACAGCTGGGAGCAGTAGGGACCATGGAGAGGGTACAAGCCTGAGGCTAAGAAGACGGATTCAGGGCAACTGAGGCAGCCAAGTGTTGAGAAAGCAGGCTGGATGTCTGATGGGCCAGACAGAGGGTGGTCTCAGGCCAAGATGCAGAGGTCTCCGCAGAACAGGGTGGAGCAAGGGACCAAGGGGAGCTGTGAGAACCAAACAGCAGGGAGTCAGGGGCCTAACTCCAATTCCCCATGCCCTTCCACTTGGCCACCAAAAGTCAGTACTCTCTCATGCTGTTTCCCTGGATGCAAATGGTAGCTGCTGGAATACAAGTTGTTAGACAGGCTTCTTTACTGTAGGAAAAACCCAGGCCAGAAAGGCACAGGGTCTGGGGATGAAGCAGGTTCCTTGGGGCCTGGGCAAGGTTTCAGCCAAGAGGCCACCTCTGCTGCCACACAGCCCCCGCCCACCCCTACTAGCCTGGTCCACTTCCTTGCCCAGGACACACTGCAGGAGCTGCACACCAGCTCCCTCCAGCTGAGCCAAGAGTGCCCTCTCCCAACACCACGTCCTTTTGGGGGCTGGGGGCTCTCAGGGGGCCCCTTCTTCACTCCTACTGCTCATCCGCTGGGAACCTCAGGCTTTCGGTTGGGGGTTTGTGGCGTCCTTTCTTCTCAGTCTCCTGCTCTTGGGTTAGATCTCAGGACAGGGGACAATTACTTCAAGGTGGGGGCAACACACACCGGGCAAACCTAGGGCGAGCACCCCAGCTTCCCAGCTGAGTAAATGTGGGCAGGTGATTCCATCTCTGATGCTCAGATCCTCACGAGGATAAAATGGGCAGAAAAACTACCTGCCTGAAGGGATTCTTGTGAAGGCAAAAAAGTGGATGTGGAGCGCATCAGCACAGAGGAAGACTCAATAAAAGATGGACTTTGTTATTCCGTCCTCATGCTGTCTTCCCAGCAGGAAGGAAGTACCAGCACACCTTTCGTTGGAGGGGATATCCCACACTGAGCAGTTAAATCAGACCCGAACTCTGGGTTTTCCTGTATCCTTTCTGTTTGGGGGACAGGACATTAAGTCAGTGGTTCTGTTCCACACCAGACCCTGGGCTTGGGGAGCCGCACCCAGCACAATTCCACGTCGCTTCCCCCTGGCCTCGTTGGGGCCCCTTCCCGGAGAGGCAACGTCCCCCGCCTACCCCGACCCAGTGGCCGCAGTGAGGGACGCAGCACACTCACCCCCTTGCGCTGGTTGCTGAGGCAGAATGTGCAGATGGAGCGCGGCTGGCGGCCGCCGTCGGCGGCGGTGGGGACGGCGCTCTTGGCACTGCCGGCGGCGCGGAAGCACGGCTGCCCGTCGTCGGCCGAGTCGCCCAGCAGCAGCACGTTGGCCAGGTGCGCGATGTAGCTGGATGCCAGGCGCAGCGTCTCGATCTTGGACAGCTTGCGGTCCACCGGCTCGGTGGGGATGAGCGTGCGCAGCGCCGTAAAGGCCGTGTTCACGCTCTGAGTGCGGTCCCGCTCCCGTGCGTTGGCCGCCTGCCGCTGTCGCACCACCACCACGGGGCCCGCGCCGCCGCCCGCCCGCCGCCCGCCCCCGGGGCCCGGGCCGCGCCGCGCCGCCTCCAGGCCCTCGCAGCAGCCGAACGACTGGTCCGACGCGTCGCTCTCGCTGCGGTTCTCCTCGTCCTCGCTTAGCAGCCGCACGTCCGGGTACAGCACGTGCGCGCCGACTGGCCGCAGCAGCGCGAACGCCATGGGCGCCGGCCGCGTCCCTCCGAGCTCCGCGTCCCAGCGTTGGCCGCGCCCCGCCGTGCGCTCCCGCGCGCTCCCACGGCCCCGCCGGCCCCCGCCTTATAGGCGAGGGAGGGGCCAAATGGCAAGGCCGCCCCGGCCGGGGGCGGAGGGCTCCGCCCGGCCAATGGGGAGGCACCCGCCGCACCCTGGCCAATGACTACGCGCCCACCGCCTCCGTTCCCTAGGTTGAAAGCGGCCCGGGAGCTGGTGGCCCACCCCGAAGGCTCCCATTCCCGGCTGGCTAGCCCGGCAGATGCTGGAGGTCTGGGCGAGTCGGCCGGGGTGGGCCCAGATTCGAACTTTTTGTCCCCAGCCTGGACCACCTGGGAGACGCGGGCAGGTCCCTTTCTCCTCTCTTGGACTCAGTTTCCTCATTCGGAACGTTCAGATTGCGGAGAAACAGCTAGTGTATTCCTGCCCTCAAATTCTAATCCTGTAGTTCTGCAACTTTCATGTGCGTAAGAACTGGGGAGGGGGCTTTTGCTATTACAGAGTCCCAGATTGCTCCCATTCTGATTAAGCAGTTCTGGAACGTGCCCAGGAACGTGCATTTTGTAACAAGCCATTGGTGATAGTGGTGGTGTCAGTGGAGAACACTTGGAGAAAAGCTATAATCTCTCCAAATGAGGATTCGATGGTGTCTTGTCCCTGAAGACAAACTTAAAAAAAAAAAAAAAAGCAAAACAAAACCACAACACACAAACACCAGTAGTTCGTTCATTTATTCAACAAATATTCGTTGGATCCCTACTATGTGTCAGGCATGGTTTTAGGTCTGAGGATACAGCCATTAACAAAACAAATTTTTCACCCTCACGGAACTGATGTTTTGGTTGAGGCACTACCGTGTGCCAGACGCGGTGCTATATACTCTATTGAGCCCAGCTGAGGCTGCAGGATGGCAGCCCTGAGTTACAGGTAAGAGAGCTCTGGCCTTCAGTCATGCAGGTGGGAGTGGGGGCGCTAGCTCCAGCCTGTCCGGTTTCACTACTTCTTGGAATCCTACCACCACCATCCCATCGCGCACACACACGGGCTATCTTTCCTCAATGCCTGCCTTCCTTCTAGAAACCTTAGATTGTTCAGCCTGATGTGTCCTCCTCAGAGAACTGCTGAGCCAACGGTGGTTGCTGGGGTCTCCATCTCACTCGTGTCGGCTGCTCAGCTCTCTCCAGGCACTAGCTAAACCAGTATCCCACTTGGCCTTGAAAATAAGCCCGAATGGCAGCCCGTATAGCAGAGAGAGCGCAGGGAGTGAAGTTGAAAGGCTCCTAGGTGCATTTTGGCTCCTCTGGGCGTCTGTTTTCCTGACGATGCCTGCAGCTCTGCCATGCTGTGCTTTCCCGGCTTCCCTGATCCAGGTCAGAACTGGGGGAAGAAGAGGGAACGAGGGGTTTCCCATGGCTGCCGGGGGTGGAGCCCCTTAGGATCCAGGGTCTGCGGGAGACTCTGTTCCCACACCTGGATTCCCCCACTGCCACCATTTGACCGTGACCCCAGCCAGGCTGGGCTTTGGGGAGGAGGAAGGCAGCCAGCATGGGCCCCCTCCCCGCAGGGCTGGTCCCACACACAGCCCCAGGCCAGGCTGCTGCTTCCTGAGCCGATGAATTATTACCGGGAGATTTCCTTCCCTGTCTGCGCCTCCTCACAGGGGCTCCCAGCTCACTTCACTTTCGCTTTCTCCCCCTTCTCCCCCTCCTCTCTGCTCCTGACCCTCAGGCAGCTTGAAATTCCTCTGTCCAGCCCCCTCCCAATTCCACCTCCAACTGGAGATGCCAAACAAGGCGTGAACTGGGCCGGAAGGCGAAGAGGGGCTTGCCTTGTAGGCTCATTCATTTATTCGCTCCTTAGGCAGATTTCTCGACACTTGGGACCCTGGGAGTAAAAGAAAACCATGAATGAGAC
Source organism: Macaca thibetana thibetana (assembly GCF_024542745.1). Taxonomy (NCBI): domain Eukaryota; kingdom Metazoa; phylum Chordata; class Mammalia; order Primates; family Cercopithecidae; genus Macaca; species Macaca thibetana. The sequence goes on from NC_065587.1 coordinate 69,219,777, forward strand.
TGAGACAGGCCTTCTGCAGCCGAGAGGGGAAGGCGAGCTATAAACAAAGGACTTCAAGACAATGCGGTAGGAGCAAGCCAGGGTCTGGTATCAGAGAGACCCAGTTCCGGTTCCAAGGTCAGCTGCTTCCCAGAGTCTCAGTTGCCTGCTCTGAAAATGAGATAATAATAGTACTCATACCCAGGGCTGGTGATGGTTCCATGAGTTTGTGCCAGTAGAGCTGGGGCCTGGCACACAGGAGTGCTCAATACCTGCGAGGAGTTTGTGCTACTGTTTTTAGGGGCTGGCCCCAGCCAACTGCCTGGGAAAGGGCTGAGCAGCATGGACTTTTCTAGTTCTTGTCCCTGGGAGTGCAGAGGGGACTCCTGCCACATTCTCAGCTCACCTATACAGGGGACCTCAGCTTCCCCCATTCTCTGTCCCTCACTCTGCTCCAGCCATACTGGCCTCCCCACTAAACCTGGAGCCCACTTCTTCCTGGCTCCCCGGCCCCTGATAGTCTCATAGTTTGTTCCCTCATTTCCTTCAAATCTTCACTCTATTCTTATCTCAGGGAGGCCTTCCCTGACCACCAGCACTAACAGTAATGGCTCCTCCCACCTGCCAGCATCCCCAGCTCTCCCTTTCCCTTTACCCTGCTTTATTTCTTTTTATAGCATTTACCACTGACTTTCATTCATTCACTTATTCATTCTACAAATATTAACTGAGCACCTGCTATGTGCTAGGCACAGTTCTGGGTACTGTGGATACAGCAGTAGACATGTTACATATTTATTTGTTTACCACCTATCTCCCTCCACTAAAGTATAAGCTCCATGGGGCAGGGACTTTGTGTGTTTGGCTTATCTCACTTCCTTCCCAACACAACCTTCTGAGGTAGTATTGTCATTATTCCCATTTTACAGATGAAGAAACAGAGGTTCAAAGAGGGGAAAGTGACTTGCCTGAGGTCACACGGTGGGCCAATGTGGGAGCTCAGATTGTTCTGACTCCAAAGTGGTTGCTCCTTCCCTAACCACATGGCTTCTGAGGGAGCCTAGAGGTCTGTGAGGGCTGAGTAGGAGTCTGCCAGATAAGAGGAGATAGGTATCACAGGCTGAGAGGGTAGAGGCTGGCCCCTGCCTCTCTGACCATGGGCACCCTTCACTCCCACAAAAAGCATTTGTTTCTCAGAGGCACCCACTGTGCTCATCTCTGAGCCTGTGCTCCAGCTGTCCTTCCTGCCTGGAATGCTGTCCCTTTGGGTCTGAGCAGACATGCCTAGTCCTCTGCCAGTGTTCAGAGTAGCAGATGGTGAAGGCCTCTTTGCCACTTTTTCCCAACCTTGTTGCAAAGTCTTGTTGTGTTCATCACACCATATTTTGACTTTTCTCTCTTCATCCATGATTCTCATTTCCATTTCCCTCCCCTCACAGGACACCCACTCGAATATCTCTGATGCATGTCTTTGGATATATATGTGTCTTTATAAAATGTGCATGGTGTTGATTTGTGTGTGGGGGTTGTTAATGTACATAAATAGTAGTTTCAATAGATCTGTGTCATAGGCTATTTTGTTTCCTCGACACTGCTCTGTGTGCTGAGTCCAGCTCAAGTCCCTTGCTTCCCACTGCTGCTCAGCATGCACGGTGTGCGTGTGCCACCATGCCTCCTTTTCCCACCGCTTTCGTGATGGATGCTGGCTAGCTCCAGTTCCCACCTCCCCAAACAAAGCTGTGAGGGACTTGCAGTGTGTGACTCTCATAGACTCCTGTGTGTATTTCTCTGGGATATCCCTCAGGGGCAGGATCCCTGGGTGGAGAGAAAACACACAGTTACTGCACTCTGTGACGGCTGCCTCAGTCTACATGACCAGCAGCAGGGCACGAGGGACCACTTTCTCCACCTGGACCCTGGCACTTGGAATTATCTGACTTCCTAATGATGGAGATACGGGTTGTTTTCCATCTCATTGTGCTTGCCTCCCTCACGGCGTGGGCAATAATGAATACTTGTTGCACTTTGGGAGGCCGAGGCAGGCGGATCATTGAAGTCAGGAGTTTGAGACCATCCTGGTCAACATGGAGAAACCCCGTCTCTAGTGAAAATACAAAAATTAGCCAGGTGTGCTGGCGCACCTGTAATCCCAGCTACTCAGGAGGCTGAGTCAGGAGACTTGCTTGAACCTGGGAGGTGGAGGTTGCAGTGAGCTGAGAATGTGCCACTGCACTCCAGCCTGGGCAACAGAGCAAGACTCCACCTCAAAAAAAAAATATATATATATATATAATGAATACTTGTTGCACGATTGAATGAAAAGGCTAATACACAGCCTCCCAGGTTTACCTTGTACCAAACCTCAGTCTAGAAGGTGGCAGTATATGTGTGTATGTTTGTGTGTGGAGAGGGGAATATAAGACAAAGTCCTATGCCTCAACCTAGAGAAAAAGACTAATAAGAGTTAGCATCTATTGAGGGCTTACTTTGTGTCAAGAATTCATAGGTGTATATTCACAACCTTAACTTTGGTTAGACAAGGTAAAATGCATTTCTCTCTCACATTCAAGGCCTTTGGAGGTAGGGCTGCTCTGGCATTCCGTGGTGTGGTCGCCGGCCTCCAAGATTGCCAGCAATGATCCTTGCCTCCTGGCATTCATCTGTGTGTGTAGACCCCTCCCCCATTGAATCAGATTTGACTCATGTGACCAAAAGAATATGACAGAAGTGACAGTATGTGACTTCTGAATCTAGCTCATAAAGGCATTGAGCTCCTCCCTTTTTCTTTTGAGTCATTTACTCTGGGGACAGCTGCCACCATGCCATGAGGACACTCAAGCCATCTGTGGAGAGGGACTAAGGTCCCTAGCCTACAGCCGTCACCAATTTACCAGCCAAGTGAGTGAGCCTCCTTGGATGTAGATCCTGAATTCCTGACCTGTAGGACCTATGAAAAAGAAGAAAGATAATACAGAAAGACAAAGTAAAAAGATAATAAATAATTATTGGCTGGACGCAATGGCTCACACCTGTAATCCCAGCACTTCATGAGGCTGAGACCAAAGGAAGAAAAAAGATAATAAATAATTATTGGCTGAGCACAGTGGCTCACACCTATAATCCCAGGACTTTGTGAGGCTGAGGCCAAAGGATTGTTTGAGGTCAGGAGTTTGAGACCAGCCTGGGCAACAGAGTGAGACCCTGTCTCTAAAAGAAAAGAAGGAAAAGAAATTTGCTGGATGCTGTGGTGCATGCTTGTGGTCCCAGCTACTCTGGAGGCTGAGGCAGGAGGGTCGCTTGAGCCCAGGAGTTTGAGGCTGCGGTGAGCCATGAGCACACTACTGCACTCCAGCCTGGGCAACAGAGCAAGACCTTGTCTCCAAAAACAGAAAAATTATCAATGTTGTAACCCCCTAAGTTTAGGGTGTTTTGTTACGCAACATTAGATGACCAAAACAGATGGTGCCAGGGACCCAGGCTCTGTCTATCTTTTTACTGCACCATACATAGCTTCTACTTCCTAGTTCTCTTACAGAGCCAAAGGGCCACAGGAGCCATTCTGTCTGCATTCCAACTGGCAAAAAAGAGAAAGAGGCAGAAGGAAGAGCATGCTTTAATCTGTAGAACATCAACCTCACTTCTGTTCACATCCCATTGGCCAGATCTTGTCATTTGGCCACACTTAACTGAAAAGGAGGCTGAGAAGATAGTCTTTTGCAGGTAGGTGTTCATGTATGCAGCTGAACACTGGGTTTCTGTTAGTGAGGAAGAGGGGAAGAATGGCTGCTGGAAACGACGAACCATAGGTGTTATATGCCATAGGTGTTATCTCTGGAGATAATAATGTCACATGGTTAAGTTTGCAGATTTGGGAGCCTGACTGCCTGGTTTCATATCTCAGTTAGGCCACTTACCAGATGTATGATCTTGGGAAATTTACCAAACTTTTCTAGGCCTCAATTTCCTCGTCTGTAAACAGGGCTCACAGTAAAGCCTGCCTCATAGGGTTGTTATGAGGATTAAATGAGTCAATGTATGTAGGGTTTATAACAGTCCTGGCACATGGTATGTATGTTAGCTGTTTTCATTATATAATCCTTACGAGGGTTTTTTTTTTTTTTTTTTTTTTTTTTTTTAAACGGAGTTTCACTCTTATTGCCCAGGCTGGAGTGCAATGGTGCAATCACAGCTCACTGCAACCTCTTCCTCCCAGGAGAATTCTCCTGCCTCAGCTTCCCACGTGCTGGGATTACAGGCGTGCTGATTTTGTATTTTTGGTAGAGACTGGATGTCACCACGTTGGTCAGGCTGGTCTTGAACTCCTGACCTCAAGTGATCCACCTGCTTCGGCCTTGCAAAGTGCTGGGATTACAGGCATGAGCCACCATGCCTGGCCACAAGGGGTTTTCTTAAGGTCCCACAACCAGCAAGTGATGGAAGCAGAATTTGGCCCGAGAGCATTTTTTTCCACTTGCCTCATCCCATAGAAATTCATAGAGTGCAAGATCAAGACCCAGATCAGTACACAGCACATAATAAGCATCCAGAAATATCTGTTGAATGAGTGTGTTAAATAAACACATAAACTGTCCTTACATAGAGATGCTAGGTTTTGTTTGGTTTTGTTTTATGTTCAGTTCATGAGAATGCTCCATTGACCCCATCCGGTTCCTCTAGTCTGGGGCTGATGCCCTTGATTCCATGCTAGAACTCAGTCCCTCCAGGGTCCCTCCAAGCCATCATTTTTAGGGGTGAATTCCTGAGAACACTTGTTCTTGCAGATGCTCAGGATTCCATGATTTTTTTAAAAAGTCAGAGAAACTGCATTTTATATCCCTCTCCTAGAGACCTGCAACACATTAGCATGTTAAAGACTCTGAGAAATCCTGCAACAAAAAAACTTATTGGGCTTCATTTCAATCTGCATTTTATCTTCTTCTTATTTTTTTGAGACGATGTCTTACTCTGTTGCCCAGGCTGGAGAATAGTGATGCAATCATGATTCACTGCAGGCTTGACCTCCCAGGCTCAAGCAATCCTCCCACCTCAGCCTCCCAAGTAACTAGGACTATAGGCATGTGACACACCCAGTTAATTTTTAATTTTTTTGTAGAGATTTAATTTTTTTTTTGTAGGCAACTATGTTGCCTAAGCTAGTCTCTAACTCCTGGACTCGAGCAATCCTCCTGCCTTGGCCTCCCAAAGTGCTGAGATTACAGACATGAGCTACTGTGCCTGGCCTCAATGTGCATTTTCTGAGTTTATTTTAGACTTACTTGATTATTGACTCACTTCCTGCCCCCAACACCAGACACCTAATAGAGAATACAGTTTAGCAGACATTTCTCCAGGCTGTTACCACTGACATCTACCTTGCTGTGAGTGGGTATCCATTCTTTCTAGACAGCATGTTTGATAGGAGTGAAGTGGAAGTGAGCAGGTGGGTGCTGGTTACGAGGAAGAGATAGGGTAAGACGGGGAACATACGAGCATATGCCCGAGCCCCACTTTCTAAGGGACATGAAAAATCATTGAAAATATAACAGGTAGAGAAAAATGTATTTCGTGGTACTTCTTTCAGGGAAAATGCAATGTAAATTGAAATAATAATATTATTGAGGGGTAACAATATGCCAGGCACTCTTCTAGGAACTTATTTAATCCTCATAGTAGCCTCATGAGCTAAGTACTATTAATGTTCCCGATCTATAGATGAGTAGACTAAAGAGCAGAAAGGTTAAGTAATTTACTTAAGGTCACATAGCTAGGGAGTGGACAGGAATTCTTTGATAAGTTGCTTGTGGTGAGGATAACAAAGGAAGACCCTCCCCCAGGGTATTTTAAGCTCAGATGCTCACAAAACTCTGCTCCAGGGAGAGTGAGATCACTTGGTTGCAGAGCACTGATTTTGTTGAGTAGAGGATGCAAATTTGGGCCAGAGTGGAATTGTTCAATGATAGAGAGGAGGTTGGTGCTGCCATGGGTGCCCTCCTTCAGCTCCATCGCTTTAAGGAAAGGATGAGCTCATGTTTAAAGACTATTAAGTTGAAGGAAGTGCTAAATAATTTCGCCTAGTCAGGTACCCACCTGACTCAGGTTGACCCTGACACCAGTGCCAGGTGTGGCAGGATCACCAACATGCTGTAGAAGATCAAGATAATGCTAAATGAAACTACCAATTAAGGCTTCTTTGAAAGCTCAAGGAGTTTGGAGCTCAGAGTTGCCAAGAACAAGTTTGAATGGCCTAAGGCCACCATGCTATGAGGAAGCCTAGGCCACATGGAGAGGCCACGTGCTTTTGATTGGTTGTTCTAGTCTTTCAGTTCTCCCAGCTCAAGGAACAGATACGTGAGTGAAGAGGCTTTCATACAATTCCAGCCTCAGTTATTGAGTCTTTGCCATTGAAGCCTCAGACATCACGGACAGTGACATGTCTTCACTGCTCTGCCTGTTCTGAATCCTGAACTACAGAATCCGTGAGCATAAGGAAATGCTTAAGACACCAACTTATCAGGTAATTTGTCACACAACAACACTAATTGTGACTGTAGCTCACTAAAATGCCTTCCAAATATTATCTTCACAACTAAAAGCACCAAAAAACCTGAAAGTACAGTCGATTTTCATTATTTGCTGTAATTATATTCTAGAAAGTCACTATAAACACTGAATTAGCAAATACTGAACCACTGCTCCTAGGTGAAATACAGGCTTAGGTTCCTGTGAACCATTCTCTTCCCAACATGTTCATCAACTGATCAATACATAAGCTTGTTTCATGCATGTTTCTGTTGAAAGACACCCTGTTTAATACATATCGTTGATTCGCTCACATTGCACTCATGGCCAACAGCACTGTAACTCACGCCTGAATGAAGCTTATCTAACTCACATGATCTTCTCTGTAAGGCACATCAAAGCCTTCTGGTGCTTAGGAACATTAGACAGCACTTCAGCACCACGCCCGGGGTCATTGTCAACAGTACAATCACCAGCAGAAGACACAAACATTTGTAAAATGTGGCACAAAAAATAGACTGTGAAAAGGACAGTTGTTTACAGTGTGAGAGCTGAAACAAGAAGGCAGCATGTCACTTTGTCTGATCTCACCTGGAAACGTGCATCAGGTGACTTAAATTTTTTTTTTTTTTTTGAGACAGAGTCTTACTCTGTAGCCCAGACTGGAGTGCAGTGGTGAGATCTCTGCTCACTGCAACCTCTGCCTCCCGGGTTCAAGCAATTCTCCCACCTCAGCCTCCTGAGTAGCTGGGACTACAGGCACGCGCCACCATGCCTGGCTAATTTTTGTATTTTTAGTAGAGATGGGGTTTCACCATGTTGGCCAGGATGGTCTCAATCTCTTGACCTCGTGATCTGCCCACCTCGGCCTCCCAAAGTGCTGGGATTACAGGTGTGAGCCACCACACCTGGTCAGCGACTCAAATTTTTCATGACTCCTCGTGTTGATTTTGAGGTTACAAATTTAGTGAGTAGATGAATCCACGACTCCAGAATCAGTGACGAAGAAGAATTGACTGATTGTTTAATAAGTTCAGGGCTTGCAGTCGTGACTCATAATTGGAGAAAGCGAGGCATGGAGGAAGTCAAGGGGTGTCCCAAAAGGCCTCGCTTTTCTTCTTTGCAAACTGTGGCTGATGAGGGCCATTCTGTGGGGTTTGTGGAGAGAAGGGATAGTAACAACAACTGCATTGTATGGGGCTTTGTGCTGCACACTTTACACACCTGGTAATTTAAAACTCACAATGATCCTAGCAGATGGATCCTATTACCAAGTCCATTTTACAGATGAGGAAGCTTAGACCCAGCAAGGTTAAGGGGCTGTGCTCAAGGTCTTACCATCTAGGAGAGGCAGAGCTGGATCTGAAGCCATTTCTATTCTCAGCCCCTGCTGTGTGCTTTCCCACCATGATCTCCAGACTTGCCTTGAGCCCATGTTGCTAAGGCATGTGGCACGGTGCCTGGCACACAGTAGGCTCACAGTCATGGCTGCTTTGATGATGATCATAAACTGGGATCTGGGGCCTCTGAGGTGATTCTACCAAGGGGACCTGGGGGAAGCTGAGTCCTGGGGCAAAGTGGGGGCCAGCACAGGAGCTGCTGGGGAAGGAACTGAGCCTGTGTGGTGGGAAGATAGGGCATGGAGCAAAGAGGATCTTGAATCAGACCCCGTGGTCCCCTCCCACAGAGGGTTAAAGCAGCCCAGCCTCCTTCCGGCTGAGCGGAAATCAGGTTCTGAGAGCTGAGCAGGGCTCTGGAGGGATGTTTTTCTTCTCCATTTGTCTGCTTGTGGCTGGCCCATAAAATCCACCGGAACTCCATGCTGGACTGAGGCATTCCTGCTGAACAGGGGCATGGAGAACGCAGGCTGGGAGGGGCACAGTGTGGCTCCTTATCAGAGCAGAGACCACCCCATCTTCAAGGCCCCAGCTCCAGGCTGGGTGACCCCCTCTGGAGGCCTCACAGGATTCCTGGGTAAGGGGAGGGACCAGGATCGACAGGGTGGGGGAAAGTCCAAGGAACAAGTGATACCCCCTCCCCCCTTTCCAAAGTGAATTTGCAGGGTGAGGAATGAGAGGAGACAGGGAGGGGTCAGGCTGTGGCAGATCACTGAAGTGTGATGCAGGTTCCACCTTCTATGCTGTGTGACACTGGGCAAGTCTCTGCCCGTTTCCTCATCATTGCAATCAGGGGGCTGGAGCTAGATGACCACCATATGTCATTTCCTAATCAGAGCTGACAGTCTGTGGCTCTTTCTGTCTAGTTGGCACCTTGCATGCATGTCCTCCCCTGAAGGCAGTGCAATTATTATAACCCCTATTTTAAAGGTAAATAAACTGAGGCTCATTGAGGCAAGGTGGCCTGAGCAATTTCGCCCTTGAAGGGCTGGGACAGGATGCAAACCTAGACAGTTGGTGCCAGAATCCATCTCTCAAGCATTCGCTCTCCTGCCTCCCAATACGAATTTCTAATACTCTTTGCCCTGGGATGACCTCTCCTTTGTCTCTTGGCTTGATGACCTCATTTTTAAAGATACGGCTCATGCATCACCTGTCCTGACTAACTAAGCTGGGTTGGGGCTCCTCTCTGTCTGCTCATGCCTCTGGGAAGTAGCTGTCTCTTTTGGTCACTGGACTGTGAGCCCTGGATGAGCAGAGCCAGTTCAATTTTCCTGGAAGATTCTAAGTGCTTGTGGTGGTTTTAGAACATGGCTGCATTAAGAAGTGGGGTCCATTGGTAGCTCATGCCTGTAATCCCAACACTTTGAGAGGCTGAGGCAGGAGGACTGCTTGAGCCCAGGAAGCTGAGGCCAGCCTGGGAAACATGGAAAAATCCCGTGTCTACAAAAAATACAAAAATTAGCCAGATGTGGTGGCATGTGCCTGCGGTCTCAGCCACTTGGGAGGCTGTGACAGGAGGATCACCTGAACCTGGGTAGGTAGAGGCTGCTGTGAGCTGTGATTGCACCACTGCACTCCAGCCTGGGTGACACAGCAAGACCCTGTCTCAGAAAAAAAAAAAAAAAAAAATTGGGGTGTATGTCTCCTCCTCTTGAGTCTGGGTGGGCTCGTGACAGCTTTAGCCAATAGAATATGTCCGAAGTGACTGCGACTTCTGAGACTGTTCATTGGCACCCCGTTTTTGGAGTGCTGAGCTGCTGTGGAAGATGTTCAAGTAGTCTGGGACTACCATGCTGTGAGGAAGACCAGGCCACATGGTGGGTCACATGTAGGCAATCCTAGTCTTCAGGTCATCCTGGTCTGGGTACTCCAGATGATTCCAGTTCTTAGTTGTTTCATATCCAGCCTTTAAGTCCTCCCAGCTGAGGACCAAACAAGCCATCCCCACAACTCCTGGCCGGAATTCCTAAGCATAATAAAATGGTGACTGCTTAAAGCCACTGAGTTTTGGGGTAGTTTGTTACACAGAGATAGTAACTGGAACAGTGCAACCACCCTGGGCATGTCACCTTCCTCTCTGGCCAGCCAGAAGGTGCGGCAGCCACAGAGCTCTCTGCCTCCTCCCTTCCCTCTGCGGTGTGCTGTTGATGCAGCAGCCAGAGGTGTCCCATAAATGCTTCAAACAGACCACGTCCCTCCTTTGCTCAAAACCATCTGTTGGCTCCCAGCTCACTCAGAGGAAATGCCAGATTCTTACCATGGCCCAGAGGCCCCACATGATGGGACCCCTCTCCAGTCCATGACCTCTCTGTCCTGTTTCCCACCCTCTCCCCTCTCCAGCCACACCGCCTCCTTGCTACTCCTCGAACACCAGACACTCCCTGTCTCAGGGCCTTTGCACTTGCCGAGGACAGTGCTCCACTGCCTGGAACATTCTTTCTCCAGGGGTTGCTTGGTTCAGTCCCTCATCTTGTTCATGTGCCTGCTCAGATGTCATCTTCTCAGTGAGGCCCTCTCTTCCTACTCCCGAACCCCTTGACGTGCTCTATTTTTCATCTTGCCATGACCCTTAGAACTACCTGACACACTATGCACTTTACTTATTGTGTTCCCCCACCCACCCCCTCCACCCTAGAATGTCAATACCACAGGGTAGGAATCTTTGTTATTCTTTAATGTATCCCCAGTGCCTGTAAGAGTACCTAACACTCACAGGGGGTTGCTGAATGAATGAATGAGCTGTAGGAGCCTAGAAGGGGTTGGTTGCCTTCCCTAGGGCTATGTGTATGGGGAAGCAGAGTGGGTGAGGAAAGGGCAGGATTGGAGTGGCTGGGTTGAGCCAGTGTGGCCAGGGCTGGAGGACATTTCATGGAAGTGACAACTCGCTGCCCAGCTGGGGAGTCCTGAGGATGGGAGAGTGCAGGGCAAGCCTTTGAAGATGCAAACGTGGGTCATCTCTGGGGCCTCCCTCCTTCCTGGTCTTGTGTGTCTCCGGCTCTGCCAGTAAACAGGATCTCTGGGGAACTGCCTGAGAACCCTGCCCAGTGCCGCAGAGGCCCTGACGTGCTCCTTCCTGAGCTATAAATCGGGTACCTTCCAGCTGTGTGACATCCTGGATTTGATGGGGAAGGCAGGGAAGACAGATTTGTTGCAAAGAGCTGTGCACTGCACCTTGATTTCCTCGTTAGCAAAATAGGAAGGATAGGAGCATTGACTTCAAGGAGTGGCTATGAAATTGAGTGAGATAATGCATGAAAGTCCTCTGTAAACAGAGATGCTTCAAGGACCCATTCGTGGGTGGAGGCACAGGGAACAAATCCCAACTCTGCCGCTGAGCTCTGTGTCTTCATGTGTAAAATGGGGTTAATGTGAATCTGTAACTTCCTGGGGCTACTGAGGGATTCAAAAATGCAGAGAAAAGTCTTAGTACCCAATGAACGTGCACTAGATGTTAACAGTTATTAATGGTAACTATTACAATAATGATAGAGAATCAGATGTTATTGAGAAGCCATTTGGGAGCCCAAGAGTCTCAGTTCATGCCCCAGAGGGGACAATGGACTTGGCACGACACGATTTCAATCCTGTGCCTTTTGTGTATATTTCAATCTGGTCAGAGACTATCTCCTACTCACAGGCCACCTCCTTCCCCTCCCCTCAGAAAGGCTATGCCTGTGAACACACCACTTCCCTAAAATGTGCTGCAAGAGTTGATATCTAGCCAGGCACGGTGGCTCATGTCTGTAATCCCAGCAATTTGGGAGGCCAAGGCAGGAGGATGGCTTGAGTCCAGGAGTTTGAGACCAGCCTGGGCAAGACGGTGAGACCATATCTACTAAATAACTTTTAAAAAATTAGCTGGGTGTGGTAGTGTGCACCTGTAGTCCCAGCTACTTGGGAGGCTAAGGTGGGAGGATTGCTTGAGCCCAGAAATTCAAGGCTGCAGTGAGCTATGATTGCACCATTCCACTTCAGCCTGGGCAACAGGGCGAGACCTTGTCTCTAAAAAAATTTTAAACAAACAAACAAAGAATAAATATCTAGCCTTGAAGCCAGCCTTGGGGGTGGGGTGGGAGGAGGACAATTTGTGTGTAGGAGTTCAAATCCAGGCCCCACCACTCCCCAGATGTGGAAACTTAGACATGTTATTTAATTGTTCTATGCCTCAGTTTCCTCATCTGAAAAAGGAGAATAATGATAGTACCCATCTCTTCCAGCTGCATTGAGGACCGAGTGAGTTAAAAAGTACCCAACACACCATATGAGATAGTGCTATTTTCATTCTACCAACAGGTAAACTGAGGCTCAGCTAGGCGAAAGAACTTGGTTCACGCTATCAGTTGTGTTGTTTATTGGCCCTAAGTTGTGACAAGTTTCATTATACCATTAGAAGCCCCCAAACAGTAAACTCATTGTTTGTGAGGTATCTCCTCTATCTCTTATTGATTTTTTAGTTAAATGCTAATCATTTATAAAAAATGGATAAGATAAAAACTTAACATTGAAACATCCATGGGCTTCTTTCCATAAGAAATGGAGAAACTCTTGCTACTAGTATTAAAAGGTCTTGGGTTCCAGTTTGGGATACACCAAGCAAGGTAATAGGAAGTCCTTGAAGGTTCTTGAGCAGGGGGAAGCATGAACTTAAAACATATGAACCATGTGTTTGGGTCAATTCAGGTTACTGAAACTTAGACATTGCTGGTGGGATGCAAATTGCTACAATCTCTATGGAGGGTGATTGAGTTCCACAAATATTTGAGATAAATGGAAGAGCTCCTACCAAATGCCAGGTGCTATTCAGGTGTTAAGGATTTGCAGCAAATAAATCCAACCAAGTCCCTTTGCCTGGTGCTTATTTTCTGGAGAGGAGACACACAATAAATGAATATACAACTTAGTATAGCATGCACTGGGGAAAGAAATGAGAATATTTCAGGTAGAGGGAACCTTAAGTATGAAGACATGGAGAGCATGTGTGGAGCCCAGGGTGGGGCAGTGAAGAGATGGGCAGAAGGAAAGAGGTGAGAGAGGTCATGGGGTCATACAGGTGGGGCTTCAGAGCCATCATAAGGGTGTCTTACTCTGAGTAATGTGGGACGCCATCATAGGCTTCTGAGTAGAGGAGGGGCAGAATCTGACCTGGGATTTGAGAGGATCCCTCTAGCTGCACCGTGGAGAATGGACAATGGGGCCAGGGCAGAAGCTGGGAGCCCAGGGAGGTGGGTGGCTTGGGTCAGGGTAGTAGCAATAGAGATGGTGAGAAGTGGTCAGATTCTGGATCTGTTGTGAGGAGATGGTTTATCAAAGGGCTGGCAATATCTATCAAGGTTGCAAATGCACTTGCCTTTGATTTAGCGTATCTGCTTTGGGGACTTTGTCCTACATTTGTACTTGCACATGTGTGCAATGACCCATCTATAAGAATGTTTACTGCAGTGTGAAGGGGGAACTGAAGAGGCTGGACACAGCCAAGTATAGGTGAAGATGTGGAGACAGCGATGGGGGTGTGTTGACTGGAGCTGCCATCTGGAGAGCGATCTGTCCAGTTAAATCTGTATATTGGGTGCATAAATTATAGCCACCAATTATTTGACATTCCTCCCATCTAGATGTAGGTCTATGTATCTGCTCTCTGAATCTGGGCTGGCCTGTGACTGCTTTGACAAACAACTATGGTGGAAGTGATGATGTGTCAGTTTCCAGGCCTAGGCTTTAAAAGATTGGCAGCTTCTACTTCCTCTTTCTTGGAACAATTGCTTGAGGGGAAGCCAGCTGCCATGAAAGAACTCCAACCACCCCAGACTGCCATTCTGTGAGGAAGTCCGGCCAACAATGGAAAGAAGTCCTCTAGGATGAGACACCATGTGATGGAGAGGGAGGCCAGGAACATCAAGACTGTAGACATGAGTGAAGATGCCATCTTGAAAGGGAACCTCCAGCCATAGCTGTTTTGGTTGATACCACATGGTTCACAGAGGTGCCACCCGGCTGAGCCCTTTCTAAATTTCACCCTTCACAAAGTAATGAATAAAACGAAGTGGTTGCTTTAAGCCTCTCAGTTGAGGGTAGTTTATTGTAGTGCAAAAGATAACCAGAATAGATATACCCTATGACCCAGCAATTATACGCCTGGCTGTATGTCCAGACAAAATTCTCATATCAGCCCATATAAGACATGGCCATATTGTTGTGGCAACAGAGAGTTAGAGGCCACCCAGGTGTCCATTACTGGGGTGGTAGGGAGGAATACATGGTAGGTGCAAAGAGCTCTAGGCAGCAATCAGAAGTCACAGGTGAAGCCACACATACAAGTCTGTTATGTTCTACATGAAGACTTATACACCACAGAATGCACAAAGAACCCATCAGAATCTGTGGAGGTGCAGAAAATATGAAGGGTAAATGGGATAAACAGGAATAACGAGAGAGAGAAAACAAAACAAAGGAGGGCACACAGGGGTCAGTTATGATAATCTGCCATGAATTGAGGTTTTATTAAACTCGAGTCTCTACATTTAAAGTCTAAAAAGTAATAACAAAGACCAACAAAATAAATGTGTGTAAATAGGGGGTTGGTTAAACAAATTGTAGCACATCCGCATGATGGACTACTATAAAGCTATAAAAAAGAGTGGGGGAGCTTGCTATGTACTAACATGTAAGAGTCCCAAAGTATGTCAAAAAGGCTATAAAAAGGGTATTGAAGAGGATGTAGAATAGGCTTCCATTTGGGGGGAGATAACAGTGTATATGGTTGTGGATATGTTTGTAGACAAATGGTATATCTGTGGAAGGATACTTCTGGGGAAAAGAGCCAGATGTCAGGGGAGAGGAGTGGATGGCACTTCAGAAGAGCAGGCACCCAAGAGCTGTGTTCAGAGAAGGAATTGCCACTAACCCTGGGACCACCTCTCCAGGCCAGGATCATGCCAGGTGTGGGGACTCAGAGGGGGCAGAGAGCCTCTGCTGCTTCCAAAATGCCCAGGGTCCTGACTGTGTCCATGATGCACCCTCAGCCAACAAGTTCGTTGGGCACTGCCCACCGCTCTGCACTTGTCGGCTGCCATCCTCACCTTCATTGCCACTCACCATCACTGCTCTCCTTCATTCTGCCTGAAACACTCCTCCCCACTGCGCATCTCCCTCTGTTACTTAATACACAAACGAGTCCAGAGAATAGCAGAATAAAACCCCA
This sequence comes from Macaca thibetana thibetana, assembly GCF_024542745.1. Lineage (NCBI taxonomy): Eukaryota > Metazoa > Chordata > Mammalia > Primates > Cercopithecidae > Macaca > Macaca thibetana. The sequence goes on from NC_065587.1 coordinate 69,234,873, forward strand.
GGTACTCACTGCTCAGTTTAAGGAGTAAAACTTTTCTGTTTTTGTTTGTTTGTTTGTTTTGAGACAAAGTCTCGCTCTGTCACCCAGGCTGGAGTGGTACAATCTCAGCTCACTGCAACCTCCGCCTCCTGGGTTCAAGTGATTCTTCTGCCTCAGCCTCCTGAGTAGCTGGGATTGCAGGCACTCATCACCATGCCCGGCTAATTTTTGTATTTTTAGTAGAGACGGGGTTTCCCCAAGTTGGCCAGGCTGGTCTCGAACTCCTGACCTTGTGATCCACTTGCCTCGGCCTCTCAAAGTGCTGAGATTACAGGCGTGAGCCACCGCACCCGGCCTAAAACTTTTCAAATAGAATTGAGAGTGAATGGTTTTAAGTATGTCCACAAATTCTTGGACACTTCTCCCTTCAAAAAATAGAGTTACATTCTCCTCACCTTTGAGTATGGGCTGAGCTTAGCATCTCATGTCTAATGAAGAGGATGTGGTGAATGAGGATGGGTCACAAAAGGGATACAACTTCTACTTAATTGTCTATCTGTCCGTCTGTCTCTCCATGCCCACTCTTGGAACCCAGCCACCATGTTGTGATAGAACCCAGGACGCATGGACGGGCCCACAAGGAGAGGAACTGAGGCCCTCTCCCCTCTTCCCAGTTCCTGATCAACAACCAGCACAAATTTGCTAACCACACAGATGAACCCCCTTTGGCTTGGCAGCAAATTCTCCAGCTCACCCTCCAACTCCCCAACCCGATAGGCCGTCAGATGACTGCAGCCCCAGCTGTCAGCTGAATGTAACTTCCTGAGGACCAGAACCACTCAGCTAAACCACGCCCAGATTCCTGACCCTCAGAAACTGTGAGATATAAAAAATGACTGTTATTACTTTTAAAACATTATGTTTTGGGATGATTTCTAATGCAGGATCGATTGCTAATACAGAGGGTCTCTGGTATCCCTTCCCACCATCCCCATCCACCCTCTTTGAAGCCACAATCCGGATGTTTATTATTTCCATGAATGTTTTACCTTTTACTACATATAATAAATGCTTACCCAATACATAGGACTATATTTCATTCTTTAAAAAAAATTTTTTTTTTTTGAGATGGAGTTTTCCTCTTGTTGCTCAGACTGGAGTGCAATGGCACAATCTCGGCTAACTGCAACCTCCACCTCCCGGGTTCAAGCATCATTCTCAAAAATGTATAGAAGTGCATATATATTGTATGGATTCTGTGTATCCTACCTCACGTGCTCTTTTCCTTCCACAGTGTGGATTGGAGTCCCATCTGCATTGAGGCAGGCAGCTGCCATTCATTGGCACTGCTGGGCAGTCTTCCCTTATATGAATATATCAATACCACGATATAGTATCTGAAGTCCATGTTGATGAACATTTGGGTGGTTTTTATTTTTTGCTATTACAAACAACAGTGCTGGTAACATCCACTTGCCCACTTGCGTTTCACAAGGCACCTTCTTGTTCTTGGAGGTCTCAGTTCTAACGATGTAACCCTACCAACCCCCCGCTCCAGCTAATGGGTTCCCTGTCCCCTCATGTCCCCCCCAAGTTGACCTTTGACGGTGCTCCCTCTGTTTTTCCTGCCGGCATCTACTCTGTGTGGTCAACATTCAGTTATCTGTTACTGTCTGGAGCTAGAGGGTAAGCCCCACGAGGGCAGGCAGAGTAGTAGGTTTTTTTTCCCATTCCCCTCCACCCCTGATGCTTAGCACAGGGCCTGGCACACAGCAGGTCTGCCGGAACAATTGTTGTATCAGGAATGGCTGAGAATTAGCTTCCTCTCTTTGTGCTTCAGTTTTCCCATCTGCACAGTGAAAACTTTAGATCAATTTCGGGGTGATTTTAGGTTTAGCTTCTGAGAGGTGTCTCAGTGGCCACCACAAAATATCGGAAGACCCCAACTTTCAGCAGAGCTGGCATTCTTTCCCTTGTGTCTTGGATTGGTCTCTATGGCAGATTATGTTTAAAAAGAACAGCCACCATTTATTGAGTGCTCACTATGTGATAGGCATGCTGTCAGATGGCAGATGCACTTCCTCATTTTGGTCACTCATTAACCCACAAAAGTAGCACTGTTACTATGCTCTTTATAAAGGGGGTAAACTGAGGCAAAGAGAAGTTAAGTCGCTTGTCAGAGGACTGGCAACAGAGGGAGCTGGGATTTGTAGCACAGAAGACTATCAGACCCATTCGCCAACCCTGGTGCAGCCCTGCCCCACTGGTACCACAGCGTTAAAGAAGGGGGGTGGGAGGCAAAGGAGGAGGATGGTGAAGGGCAAGGGTGAAGAGAAAGGTTTGGGTAAGTTTGGCAGCCACTCTTCTGAAGTGCTTTGCCAGCCACAGCATTCAGGTGTCATTAGTCACGGGGGCTCCGTCACTTCCCCATCCCCGTTTCCCAGCGTTGATAGGTTTAGGATGTTCCACCTCCCCGCATTTGGCTCCCCTGCCCCAACCCCAGACCCCAGTGGGGTCCTGCTGTGTTCTAGCAGCCCATAGCCCTCTCCCTGTACGGAGGCATCTCCTTCCAGGTGTCCAGAGACTGAAGCCCAGAAGCTGAGGTCTGGGCTCACAGCCCAGCTGCAGTGATGGGACAGAAGGGTCTTTCCAAACCACACCTTGCATTTTCCCAGAAACAGTGGAGGAGGAGAATATGATGAATTGAAGAGGACATCTGTCCCTCTGGGCTTCTGGGCCCTGGGACGGTGGGGAAGCTGGAGTATGCGATTATATCTTCTTAGCCTTGGGGGTTTAGGTCCAGGATAGGCAGGCCTCTGGGTGTGGAGGGCACCTGCTCCCTGGCAGGCGGCATTCACAGGGACTGGGAGGGGGATCCTTGGGATCTTGGGACTCCGGTGCTCTCATGGATGACTTCACAGGAAGAGGATTCCAGGACATGGGAATGGCAAGTGCAAAGGCCCAGGAGTGCGAGAGGTGCCTAGTGTGATGAAGGCACAGCCAAGAGGCAGGTGTTGCTGCAGGGGAGTAAATGAGGGGAATGCAGGAGGCAAGGAGCAGACCCTGTAGGTCTGGGGGTCATTGAAAGGAGCTGGGGTTTGTTCTGTTTTTCAATGGCGCTTACTTGCTGGGAGTTTAGGCAGAGGAGTGACATAATCAGATTCAGTCTTTGAGACAATCCCTCTGACTTCTGAGTAAAGAGAATGTTGAGGGGGCAGGAGTGGGAGCTGAGAGCAGAGGCCAGTAGAGCAGATGCCACAGTAGGCCCGGTGGGAGATGAGCGAGGCTTGGATAGTGACGGTGGAAGTGGCTGGGTCCTGGATGTGTTTCGTAGGTAGATCCAGCATGACTTGCTGAAAGATCTAATGTTGGATATGAGAGGAGACGAGCTCAGAATGACCTCGAGGCATTTGGCCTGTTTGAATGGAGGGAAGCATGATTAGGGAAGGCTGGCTTGGAGCAGGTTTTGGACAGGTGGCAGGTTAGGTCTGACAGCTGTTAAACGTTCTAGCAGAAGTGTCAAGGCAGCAGTTCAGGATGAGACCAAAACTGGAGATACACGTTGAGCATCATTGACATAAAACTAAAGCCATGGGATTGGATGAGAGTGCTAGAAGGGAAGGAATTTAGATAGAAAGGAAGAGGCTGTGATGTAAGCACTTTCTACAAGGATAACAGTATATCCAAGTATGTAGTGGGTGACTTGTTTGAGGTTTGTTTATTTGTTTGTTTATTTATTTTATAGACAAGGTCTTGCTCTGTTGCCCAGGAGGCTGGAGTACAGTGGCGTGATCACAGCTCACTGCAGCCTGGAACTCCTGGGCTCAAGCTATCCTCCCCATCAACCTTCCTAGTAGCTGGGACTACAGGCACACACCACCATGCCCAGCTAAGTTTTACATTTTTATACAGAGACAGGGTCTCACTATGCTTCCCAGGCTGCTCTCAAACTCCTGGCCTAAAAGCGATCCTCCTGCCTTGGCCTCTCAAAGCGCTGGGATTAAGGTGTAAGCCACTGTGCCTGGCTGAGATTTATTTATCACGTAGATACCTATACTATTCTAAGTGTTTTTCAAGTGATAACTCATGTAATCTTCATAACTGTCCTGTGATGTAGATAGTATCAGTTTTATCGGTATTTTATGGAGATTAAGTAACAGAAGCACAGAAAGGTCAAGTAACTTACCCAGAGTCACACAGCTGGTAAGATGTGGACCCAGCTTTGAATCCAGGCAGTCCAACTCCAGAATCCTTGTGCTTCACACCACCACTGTGATGCTGCCTTCACCATCACGTGTCAGTTCCACACAAGTGGATGCCCATGATGGTTGGGAGTAAGGGGAAAAGGAGTAGGGGTTGAGGAAAAAATAAAAGTGAAGTGTGTGATGACAATGAGCTATGACTTGAGAAATGGGATTAACTCAGCTGTCTGTACTTGATACAAAAAAGATGAAGGAGAAGGAGGAGAGGAAAGAAGAAGAAGGAAATATTTAGCTGGATTCTCCGGGGCTTAATTATAACAACTGTCTGGCACCTAAGGTCCTTCCCTAGCTGGGTCTGCTGCTTCTCCAATCTCATTTCCTGCCTTTCTCACAGTGCTCCAGTCTCTCCAGGCCACACCCCATCCCAGAAACCTACTTGTTCCTACTTTGAGCCTTTGCTTGTGCTGTTTCTTCCATTAAGGGTGCCTTTTCGCCAGGTGCAGTGGCTCATGCCGTAATCCCAGCGCTTCGGGAGGCCGAGGTGGGAGGATCACCTGAGGTCAGGAGTTTGAGACCAATCTGGCCAACATGGTGAAACCCTGTCTCTACTAAAAACACAGAAGTTATCCAGGTGTGGTGGCAGGTGCTTGTAATCCCAGCTACTTGGGAGGCTGAGGTGGGAGGATTGCTTGAACCTGGGAGGCAGAGGTTGCAGCGAGCCAGCCTGGGCAACAGAGCTAGACTCTGTCTCAAAAAAGAAAAAAAAGGAGTGCTCCTTTCACCATTTTAGGAACTCCTACACATCCATCAAAACGTGGCCTAAAGGCCTTCTCCTCAATGGAACCTTTTCCAGCCTTCCACTTCTTGGGGTTCCCACAGCCCTTTACATGTCTCTATTCTGGTTGGCTCACCTGCTGCTCTCCCCTGATGGCCAGTGAGCTCCTGGAGGACAGGGATGGGTCTGGCTCATCTCTTTAACCACCATGCTGAACACAGAGCCTGGTAAATGGTGGGTGCTCTATAAGCTCATGCCCATTTATAGTCGCCTTTACTTGCCTTTATAGTTCCAGTGTCTGACTGACAGTGGGTGCTCAGTACACGTGTTTGGACAGATCAACGAGTGAATATTTGATGGAAGGGTGAATAATGACATCAAGGCTCCATTCCAATAACAGCACAATCCCAGTGCTGAGAAAACAATTCACAGCCCTGGATTCATATCATGGAATTCTGATTCCTAGGCCCCTTTGTTCCTAGAGCTATCCGATGATGCTGAAGAAGAGTCCCTGGGCATCACCTGTTCCAGCTGTGTGACCTTGGGCAAATTGTTTAACCACCTTGTGCCTCAAGATTCTCATCTGCACAAAGATGAGAAATAGCTACACCTTCCTCATGGGGTGGTTACAAGGATGAAATTTGATCCTTGATGTGCCAAGAACTTAACACAACACCTGAACATCACGGCATTAGCATGTCATTGACATTGGCATGTCAGCTATGCCAATGACTCTATTTATACCTGACTTCTCACTTTGAAATAATTTCAGACTTACAGAAAGTTTGCAATAATAGTACAAAGAATTCCCACATACCCGTCACCAAGATTCCCTAAATGTTAACATTTTGCAATCTTTCCTTTTTCATTCTCTCTGCATATATTTTTGCCCAGTGTCTGAATTGTTGGAAATAAGTTGCAGACATGTTGACTCTTTACCTCTAAGTTAACTATCCCGTGTATATTTCTAAAAACAAGAATATTCTCTTACAAAATCGCAGGATAGATACAAAAATCAGGACATTGATACAATGCTATCATCTCTCTTATAGACCTATTGAAATTTTGTCAGTTCTACTAATGTCCTTTGCAGCAAATAGATAAAAAGAATTCTACCCCCCCCACCCACTCAGTAACCAGTCCAGGATACATGTTGTATTTAATGTTTACGTCTCTTTAGTCTTCTTTTTAGTCTTATCTGGAGCAGTTTCTTTTTTTCGAGACAGAGTGTTGCTCTGTTGCCCAGGCTGGAGTGCAGTGGTGCCATCTCGGCTCACTGACAGTGATGCAACCTCTGTCTCCCAGGTTGAAGAGATTCTCCTGCCTCAATCTCCTGAGTAGCAGGGATTACAGGCACCTGCCACCACGCTCAGCTAATTTTTGTATTTTTTTAGTTTTACCACGTTGACCAGGTTGGTCTCGAATTCCTGACCTCAAGTGATCCACCCGCCTCGGCCTCTCAAAGTGCTGGGATTACAGGCGTGAGCCACTGCACCCAGCCTAGAACAGTTTCTTTGGCTTTTATGACTGATTATTTGAAGAGTTTAGGCCAATTTTTGTTTGTTTGTTTTGTGAAATGGAGTTTCACTCTTGTCACCCAGGCTGGAGTGCAATGGTGCAATCTCGGCTCACTGCAACCTCTGCCTCCCGGGTTCAAGTGATTCCCCTGCCTCAGCCTCCTGAGTAGCTGGGATTACAGGTGCCTGCCACCATGCCTGGCTAATTTTTTGTGTTTTTAGTAGAGACGGGGTTTCACCATATTGGGCAGGCTGATCTCAAACTCCTGATCTCAGGTGATCCACCTGCCTCGGCCTCCCAAAGTGCTGGGATTACAGTTGTGAGCCACCGTGCCCGGCCTGGAACAGTTTCTTTGACTTTTATGATCGACATTATTTGAAGAGTTTAGGCCAGTGATTTTGCAGATTGTGCCTCTGTTTGGATTTTTGTGTTATTTCTTTATGCTTGGATTCAGATCAGGCACTTGTGGCAAGAACACCGTATCAGTGATGCTTTGTCCTTCGGGGTGCGTCCCATCAGGGGGCCCGTGATGCCGACTTGCCCCATTATTAGCAATGTTCACTGTGATCACTTGGTGAAGGTGGTGTCTGCCAGTTTTCCCCACTGTAAAGTTACCATTTTTCTCTTTGTAATTAACAAATACCTTATAGGAAGATACACTGATACTATGTAAATATTGTTTCTCTTTATATTTCCTGCCCATATATTTCCTAGCAGGATGATCTATTTTGCAATAGATGAAATTATAATTTGATAAAGGAATACACAAACATAGACCAATATTCCAACAGTATAAAAGAGTGTAAGGCAAGTCTCCCACCCACTCCATCCCCAGCCACCCCAATCCTCTCCCCAAGCCATCCCTAATCTCGCTGTTTCTTGTGTCCTTCCAGAAATGTTCTATGTATAGACAAGCGAATCCACTCATCCGTCTTCTTCTCGAGTTATGTGCATGCAGGAGGTAGCTAAATAGACACATGGTCTGCGTCTTGCTTTATTTCATTTAACATTTTGGAGACCACTTCACATTTGAACACAAAGAGAGATCTCTTGCTGATTTTAGAAACTTATGTCCATCTGAGGTGCAATCCCAGGGCAGTCAATCTCTTTCAGGTTCACAAATAAGGAAGCTGAGGCTCAGAGTGGAGTAGGGACAGGTCCTAATGTCAGAGGCAAAACAGACTTGGAAACCAGCCTGGAACCCCTGAATAAGAGAGTTGACGGGTCTTACTATTGGGGAACCAGTCCTTCCAAGGGTCTTTCAAAAAAATGCCAGACCCAGGCTCATGCTCCCATTCTCAGCCTGGCTTCTCCTCACATCCCCCCCTCCCCTGGGTCCCTTCTTAACTCTCGTTAGGGACTCCCCTCTAGCTCCCTGCTGGGCCAGGCCTTGGGAGCCCCATTGATCCTCTGACAGCCCAAGACAGATTGGTGGGGAGTGTGTATTCAGGTGCAGGCGCCAGCACATGGAGGCCAGATGAGAATGGGTTGGAGGGGGTCAGGGGCCTGCTGGGGTGGGGGGATTGAGGACTGAGGAAGGCCAGGATAGAGCATCCCACAGGCACCTGCCTCCCCTCTTTCTCCCCCACCAATTCCCGCCCTTCTTGGGGCTTCTGTTCCTTCCGCCTCCTCTTTCCAGGCGTGGGCAGGCCAGAGGGGCTGGGGCAGGGCCTCGGAGGACTGGGGGTGTAGCAGGGATAAGTCGGGATGTGGAGTGAGCCTTGCTTGGTTTGATCTCAGCTCAGGCCCTCTTGTGAGACTCAGGCAGATGACATCTCTTGAGCTTCCGTCTCCTCAGGGCAATAAGAAGGAAATAAACTTCACACACTGTCCAGCAGACAGTGAGGCATGGCCAGTAAAGGTTTCCATGTCCCTTCATTGGCCTCTTAAGGCTCCCACCGCATGGTTCCTGTCTGATGATGGAAGTCCCCCAGCCAAGGCGGCCCCTCGGCTCTGCCTGCGGGGAAGTTTTCCCTTCTCCTGCACAGACCAGGCCAATGTGGCCTCCAGCATGGAGGAATCAGCCTAGATTGCCTGTGACACCTCCAAAAGGCCTTAGGAGGCACAGCATTTCAAGTGCACACCCGAGTACGGTGTGATCTGCAAGGGGAACAGGGGCTGGGGGGAGACACAGGCTCTGAAGATGAGTCAGGCTGGAGCAGGGTGGAAGTGGGCTTGGAGAGATGGAGCGGGAGGGGTTGGTCAGGGAAGAGGGAGCTCAAGGGAGAAAATGTAAGCACAGAGAGTGAAATAGACAGGGACCCAGTGGCAAGTGGGCTCAGAGAGGGGCTGTGGTGCAGAGAGAACCAGACTCAGATGGGGGTTGTAGACTCAGAGAGAGGGATGGGGACAAAAGGGGAGTGGGGGCTCAGGCGAGGGGATGAAGGCAGAGATGGGAAAATTGGGAGGGAGGGGAGCATCCGTTTTGGGAGGGAAGTGTCAGTTTTGAGCACACACAGTCCTCTGCAGCTTGAGGAGGAGGAAGGCTGGGTCTGTGGAGGGTGGGGAGCGGGTGGCACCAGAACAAAGCCTGGGGGTAGCAGCCTGGGCCCTGCAGCTCCTTCGCAGCTGACAGACCCTGAGCTAATTACCATTAATGAGCAGCTGGGCCCAGTTTTTCGGGATTTGCATTCACTGTGCTAGTCAGCGCCACTGTGGATGGAAGCCAGCGCCAGCCTTCTGGGGTGGGGGTGACTCAGGGAGCCGAGGTAAGATCGCTGCCTTCATGTGGGGCTGAAGAAGGTGTGGCTTTGCCTTTCCTGCAGATTAGGAGATGGCCAAGGCACAATCGTGCCTGGAGGCAGGGCACTGGCATCATCCACCTGTCCTCAGCCAGGGCTGGGGTAAGGGTCCTGGGGAAGAAACAGGTCTTATGGCCCTCACGAACCCTCAGACATTTGATTGCAAGGGCCCTTAGATTGTGCAGCAAGCTGTCCACTGTGGAGATGAGGGAATAGTCCCCAGAGGGGCAGGGGCAATGTGCTGCTCAAACTCACACCAAGACAGCATCGCTCGTTAAGTATGCCTGTGTCAGACGCGTCCAAAGCACTTTACCGAATCTTCACTACCCAACTCCATGTGGTGGCTGTTATTATCAATCCCATTTTACAGATGAGTAAACTGAGGCACAAAGCGGTCACACAGCCAGGGAGCAGCAGGGCTGGCATTTGAGCCCAGTACTCCTGACTGATCCCTGCTGGGCAATAGGGCTGAGGACCTCTCAGACCTGGGTTTTCCCTTGTGATGGGGGCTAACAGTGCCTCTCTCCCCCTAATTCCACTCTCTGCAGGGATGCCGGTAGGTTTCGTGCCCCTGGCAGGGTTGGGAGGTGAGACTTAAGTATAAATAAATAAACAGGGAGCAGATGGTTGTGGGGGGAGTGGTGGTGCTGGGAGGGGTAGGGCCAGGGCCTCCCACTTCTCCTTGGGAAAACATTTCTGGGCTGGAGCAAATGGATTCCAGACTCAGGACCTGGGAGTCCCTTCCCCAGGCCTACCTTCCTGCCTGCTGGCCTCAGACCTGGCCCAGCCCCTGGGAGAAATGGTGGGCTGGAGTCCTGAGTCTTGGGTTCTGCCCATCCCTCATTTTTCTCTCTTTTTCCTGTGTGGCTTTGAGCAAGTCACTTTACCTTTCTGTGCCTCTATTTTCCCATCTGTCAAATGAGTAGAAGGAGAATGAACTTTGTCAAGTTTCTGTTCAAGGGCCACCTCTTCTGATAAGCGTTTCTTGATTGCTCCAGACAACTTTTGTTAGAGCAACAGCTTAGAGTATCAAGGAGAACATAGGTATTTGTGTTTTTCATTTCACAACAATCCATTCAACAGATACTTTCTCAGGGTCACCTATGTGCCTGGCACGATGCCACACTCCAGGCTGAATCATAGTTTTCCTCTGTAGCTCCAGTGCTGGCCCAGAGTAGCTACTAATAAACATGTGTCATGTGCGTGAATGATGAGCGGGTGACCGAAAGGGAACATGAGGAGCTGCCGTGTTTCCCAAACGTGGAACTTGCATCATGGGGGTGGGAGTGGGGACTGGATAAAAGATGATACAGGTGAACAGCAACAAGTTATTAAATAACAATAAATCAACAGTGAAAAAGTCGTTCCTTTTTCATTATCTCCCAGCCCTTCTCACAGGCCAAGGAGAAAGTCTCTGATGATGCCAGGAACGTGTTTCTAGCACCTGTGGATCTCTTTTTCTCTCTCTCTCTCCCCCAACTCCCCCAAAGCCCACTCCAAGAATGCTGGTCTTGAACTCAGAGCTTCTACAAACAACACTATCCATCTAGAATTTGAGAATGTTGTTTAGTTGCCATTTTATTCATTTTGGTCAGTTACCTTTTGTTTGTAACGGGGATTCCGATTTTTCCTTTATGTTTGGACATGGCCAGTGGGAGTTGGAAGCGTTTGGCACTTTCTGATGAAGTGATCAGAACCAGGGTGGGGAAGAGGGCTCGACTGAAAAGGAGCACGAGAGCACTTGTGGGGTGATGGAAACGTTTTGTGTTTTGCTTGTAGTGGTAGTTACATGGCTGTGTATATTTTTCAAAATGCATTGCACGGTAACACTTAAAATGGGTGCATTTTATTGTATGTAAATTGTACCTCCAAGTTGATTTAAAAACACAGATTGAGGGCTGGGCATGATGGCTTATGCCTGCAATCCCAGCACTTTGGGAGGCCAAGGTGGGTGGATCACCTGATGTCGGGAGTTTGAGAACAGCCTGGCCAACTTAGCAAAACCCTGTCTCTACTAAAAACACAAAAAAATTAGCCGGGCATGGTGGCGCATGCCTGTAACCCTAGCTACTCAGGAGGCTGAGGCATGAGAATTGCTTGAACCTGGGAGATGGAGGTTGCAGTGAGCTGAGATTACGCTGTTGCACTCCAGAGTGAGACTCTGTCTCAAAACCACCACCACCACCACCACCACATGTTGAGGATATTAAGTAAATAATAATACAGATGCCATGTAGGTGTGGCCAAAGTCATGAAGGTTGCCCACCACACAGTAAACTTTGTAGTCAGTGAATAAATGGATACATAGGAGTTAGAATGAATGAATGCATGAATGGGTAAATGAGCAAGCGAATGAATATCTATCTCATCCATTCTCTACAGCCCCAACACATTGGGAGGCTGTCCTAATTCAACTTGCATAGCTCCTAGAATGGGGGAACTCACTACCTTACGACATAGCCCTTTCCACATCTGAACCACTAGGTGTGTGTAAAAGACATTTTTTCATATTATCTTTCTGGAGACCCTGTGCTCTCTGGGGCCCACAGACACATCTGCTCCCCTGTCTGGGGACAGTCCAAACACTTGCCCTCCCCAGGCTGCCCTTCTCTGGGCCCTTCCGCCCAGATCCTTGGCTGCGTTGCCCACCAGGTCCTGCTTGCACAGAGCTTATATCCCAGTGGGCGGCAGGACAAAGCACAAGCACACAGGCACACAAACACAATCATTCCATGCTATGAAGGAAATGCAGAGTGAAACTGTTGGGAAGAGCATGGCAGGGTGTGGAGAGACAAGCGGAGTCTCTCTAGGAAGGTAATATATAAGCTGGGACCTGAAGCATGCAACAAAGCCAGAAGAACAAGAGAAAGCGCATTCCAGATAGAGGCAAGAGCGAGTGCAAGAGCCCTGAGGTCACAAGGCAATCGGAAACTAGGAAGCCTGGCTGGATGGGGAAGAGCAGGGGCAGGGGAGGTCATTTTGGGTATTGACGGTGAAGAGCCTGGAATTGTTTTCTAAATTTGATCTCCAAACACTTTTAAGCAAGAGGTGATATGATATGATATATTTTAGTAGGAATATATTTAGTAGGAATATTTCCTAAATTAAAATTGAAGACCCTTCTAGTTCCAATAGTTCCATGCTTCCCAAAGTGATACTGAAACGACTTCAAGAGAGAACAGGCTGGGTGTGGTAGCTCACATCTGTAATCCCGATGCTTTGGGAGGCTGAGGCAGGAGGATTGCTTGAGGCCAGGAGTTCAAGACCAGCCTGGGCAACATAGTGAGACCCCCATCTCTCCAGAAAAAAAAAAAAAAAAAAATTAAGGCCGGGCATGGTTGCTCAAGCCTGTAATCCCAGCACTTTAGAAGGCCGAGGTGGGTGGATCATGAGATCAGGAGTTCGAGACCAGCCTGGCCAACGTGGTGAAACCCCATCTCTACTAAAAATACCAAAAATTTAACCGAGCGTGTTGGTGCACGCCTGTAATCCCAGCTACTTAGGAGGCTGAGGCAGGAGAATCGCTTGAACCTGAAAGGTGGAGGTTGCAGCGAGCAGCAATCATGCCACTGCACTCCAGCCTGCGTGACAGAGTGAGACTCTGTCTCAAAAAAAAAAAAAAAAAAACACAAAACTGGACATGATGGCACGTACCTGTGGTCCTAGCTACTCAGGGGGCTGAGGCAGGAGGATCACATGAGCCCAGGAGGTCAAGGCTGCAGTGAGCTGTGATCGTACCACTCCACCTCAGCCTAGGTGACACAGCCAGACTTTGCCTCAAAATTTTTTTTATATTTTATTTATTATTATTTATTTTTATTTTTATTTTTACTTTTTTTTTTTTTAATTTTTTTGAGACAAAGTCTCGCTTTGTAGCCCAGGCTGGAGTGCAGTGGCGTGATCTCAGCTCACTGCAAGCTCCGCCTCCTGGGTTCACGCCTTTCTCCTGCCTCAGCCTCCTGAGTAGCTGGGACTACAGGTGCTCGCCACCACACCCGGCTAATTTTTTGTATTTTTAGTAGAGACAGGGTTTCACCCTGTTAGCCAGGATGGCCTCAATCTCCTGACCTCGTGATCCACCCGCCTCGGCCTCCCAAAGTGCTGGGATTACAGGCTTGAGCCACCGCGCCCGGCCAGGAAACCTGTTTCTAAGCGCAGCTCTTCACTGTGTGTTCTGTGCTTGGTTGAGTTTCCCAGGGCACCAGTGGCAGAGAGGGATTCATCCCAGCGACTCCAGGACTCTGTCTACACTCTGGCCTGCAGTGAAGGTTCCGAAAAGGGCTGGTGGACTCCCAAAATTGGAGTCACTGGGATCTTCTCTCTCATCCCCCAGATCCAGTCCCATCCACTGGTAAATCCTGGAGCTCCTTCTTCAAGTTATGTCCCGATTCGGATCAATTCTTTCTACCCAGGTGCGATCCACCAAGCATCACCTGGGGCTCTGGTGACAGCAGCATCACCTTCACCTTCCTTCTTTTCCTGCTGTACTTGGCAGCCAGAGCCAGACCATGTCCTTCCTCTGCTCAAAGCCTCACGTGGCTCCCAGCTCACTTGGAGAAAAAGCTAAAGCCCTCACCCTGCTATGAGGCCCCTCCCAAGATGATGACCCTCACCTCTGCAGCCTCGTCACCTGCCCAGCCGCAGCCCTCCTCCCACCCCCACTGTCCCCACCACACTGGCCTCCTTGCTGCTGCTTGAACACTCTCTGCAGGCTCCCAGCTCAGGGCTTTTGCATATGCTGTTCCCTCTGCCTGGAACACATCCCTCTGACACCCACAGGGCATTTTTCCTCTCATTGTCCAGGTCAATGCCCCCTCTCAGAGAGGCCCATCCACCTCACCTAAATGAGTATGTCCTAGCTCATTCTTCCTCCCTCCCCTGCTTTTCCCTCAGAGCACATATCACTACCAGATATCACATTTTACCTTTGATATGTATTTTGTGTGTGTCATTGCCTATCTCCCAGACTGGACTTCAAGAGGACAGAAGTTTGTATCTGTTTTGTATTCTGATGGCTTCAGTGCCTGGAATAGTACTGATTTGCAGAATGAATGTCCAGGGGTGTGTGTGAAGGGTGGGGGCAGTCACTCCCAGCCCTGCCCAGCCTCGCTATGGCCCCTCAGTCCCCTCTCCGGATATAGCTTTTCTCTCTGCCTGCCCCACCCCCTGACCCTCAAGGGCAGGCCAGGGCAGCAAGCTCATCCCTTAGGAGAGAGGTTTCCAGCTGCAGGGCAGACCCTCCTCCTATACCTCCATCCCAGATAAGCCCAACTGGAGCTGCCCTCTCATGGAGGGTACTCCAAGGATGAAGGGCCTTAGGGGAAGAGCCACCCTGAATATCTCTGGGCAGCCAGGAACCTGCTCACAGCCTCCATGACCTCATCGGGAAAGAGGCAAGACTCATGAGAGTGAATGGTCCATGGGGAGTTACTATGCTTGTCCCCTTTTACAGATGAGAAAACTGAGGCTCAGAGAAGTGAATTTGTCTCTAGGACAGCTGGAGTCTCTGTCCCCTCCTCTGTAAAATGAGGAGAATAACTCCCCCCTCCTAAGGTTACCTTGAGGATTAAATGAGCTAAGTAAAGCCTTTAAACACAGAGCCCTGTGTGGCACATGGTAGATGCTCAATAAATGCTGGGTACGCTTGTCGTTCTGACAGGTGAACTAACTTCCCAAGGTCTCACAGTTAGTAAGTAACACAAACAAATTCAAACCTAGATCTGTCTGAATCTAAAGTGATTCCCAGAGGGGTGCAGTGGCTCACACCAGCACTAGGGGAGGCTGAGGCAGGAGGATTGCTTGTGCCCAGGGGTTCAAGACTAGCCTGGGCAACATAACGAGACATTGTTTGTCTCTACAAAAAACTTTAAAAATTAGCCAGGCACGGTGGTTGTGCCTGTGGTCCCAGCTGCTTGGGAGGCTGAGGTAGGAGGATCGTTTGAGCCCAGGAGTTGGAGACTGCAAAGAGCCGTGATCACACTACTGCACTCCAGCCTGGGCCACAGAGCAAGACCTTGTTTCAAAAAAAAGTTAAGCAAATAAATAAAGTGACTCGTGTTCACAGCCACAAAATAATAATAACAGCGACAATAGTAACAACACCTCCAAGCAATAACAGCATTTTCCACTGCAGGTGGTGGCGCTGAGGGTAAAAAGATAAGGTCATCAGGCGACAGCCCCTGCCTGGCACCCAAACCCGGACATTGGACCCTGCCCTCACGCTGCTTCCGCAGGGACGGGGGCAACCAGCAGAGCCTCCCTCTGGGGATGCCCCCCAATCTGGTTGCCTGGGGGGCCCAGCAGGGGTGGAGCACCCTGGGCGGCCCCGGGGAGCCCCCCGGGGGAGGGATGGGCGGCCCTCGGGCTCTGGAAGGGGCCGCGCGGCCTGGAAGACATTACACGGCTGTCGGACGGGGGGCGTCGCTCAGAGTTCCGGAGGGGGTCCCGGCGGCGGACGCGCGGGGTGAGGGGACCGCCCGGCCACAAAGCGCGCTTTGTTCTGCGCTCCCCCCGGAGCTGGAACCAATGGATTGGCGGCAGCTGAGGTCATCTGTCAGGCAGAGCCGGGGGTCAGGCCCGGGGAAGGGGCTGCGAGGGAGGGCAGCGCGCATGGGCCGGCGGGGTGCGGGTCGGGGGCCGGTTAACACACCAGCGCTCGCTGGCGGCTCTGCGGCAGGTCGCCGCGCTGCCTCGGGCCTCAGTTTACCAGTCTGTCCAACAGGAAAGATCATTTTGTCCTGTTCACCTCTGGGGGCTACTGTGAGAATTAAAGTAGGGGAGCTACAATGATGATGATGATGACGACGGAGGATGACAGCTTTCTCCTCATCGCAGTCTCTACTTCCCGCACCATGGAAGAGCTAAGGCAGGGGCTGGACGCAAATGTGCTTTGTAGCCTATAGTGCATGCCTGCATGGGAGGCAGGGATGGATGTTTCACCCCAGAGACGGATGTTTCACCCCAGAGACGGATGTTTCACTCTCTTTCAGCCCAGGGAAGTCAGTGGCTCCCCCTGATTCCCTGCCTTGACCCTGGGTGCCAGACTTGGTCTGCCTTCTCCAGGGCTGATAGGTGCAGCTGCCCAAGCCTGAGCCCAGGAACCCATTGGAGCCTGTCCTTGGTGCCTCCTGGTCCAGGGTGGGGTGGGACTGGAGTGACCCAGATAGGTGGGATTTTTTTCTGACTGGAGGTAGGTCAGGGTCTGAAGGCTCTCCTCTGTCTGCTACAAAACGACAGCCCTTTTATTCATCAATTCACTCATTCATTCATTCATTCATTCATTCACACTGCCACCTGCCTGTGCCTCAGAGCTCCCATCCAAAAGATAATTAGGCTTCTAAACATTTGATACAGGATCCCTTGGGGAAGGAGATCATCAAATATAGGGAGGCCCAGAAACTGCCCAAAATGTGTGTGTGTATTTTTGGGGAAAGGACTCACGGTTTCTTGTGTTCTCAACCAAATTCATGATCCCAAACAAGGCTAAGAAGTACTGGTTGGAGTGCAGGGAAGGAACATAGGCTCCCAAATTCCATAGGAGAGGGTGGCACTTGGAACGACCACTTTGGAGAGCAATTTGCCAGGGTCTTAGAAGATGGAAACGGTCATATGCATCAGCCAGGCAGCTCCACTCCTGGGTATACAGTTGAAAGAGCAGGGTGATGGTGGGGGCCGTTCACAGCTGCAAATAACTGTAAGCCCCCACACGTCCAGGATCATGATCATGACTAACAAACAGCTACATTCACACCCTGGAACACCACGCAGCAGTAAAAAAGAAGGAGCTAGAGCCACCTGGAATTCATTCATTTGCCAGATATTGATTGAACACTATTATCTTTTAGGCACTGTTCTTAGCACTGAACCTACAGTGATAAACAAGACAGATTAAGTCCTGCCTTAAGAACACACATTTGGCCGGGCACAGTGGCTCACCTGTAATCCCAGCACTTTGGGAGGCTGATATGGGAGGATTGCTTGAGGCCGGGAGTTGAAAATCAGCCTGATCAACATTGTGAGACCCCATCTCTACAAAAGAAAAATAAAAAATTAGCTGGGCCTGGTGACACACACCTGTAATCCCAGCTACTTAGGAGGCTAACTGGGAGGATTGCTTGAGCCCAGGAGTTGGAGGCTGCAGTGAGCCACGATGGTGCCACTGCATACTCCGGTCTGGGTGATAGAAAAAAAAAAAGCAGACACAGAAGAAAATTTGGGAGAGTGTGACAAATGCCATGAAGAAAATAAAACTGGATAAAGGGACAGAATGATGGGGGAGGGGGCTGTTTTAGACACTATGGTTGGGAAGGCCCAGGAAGAAGTGACATTTGGGCACAGACCAGAATGAGGGAGATTGGGAGAAGAACACACACGAATGGGATGGTTGGCGGCGGCACAGTGCCAAGGGAGAAAAGCAATCTGCAAAACAACACAAAAAAGAAAACATTCTTTACTTAAACACACATTCATTACTATCAAATTAGATGAGTCTGGAAGGGTTGATGCCAAATTCATGAAGGTAACTGTCTCAAGAGTGCAAAGGAATAACCAGGACTGGGTCTTGTGGTGGGCTTCCGCTTGCCTCTAATATTTTCAGTTTCTAATATTTAATTATTTAACATTTTAATATTTTAATGTTTAAAAGGTAAATATGGCTGAATGCAGTGGCTCATGCCTGTAATACCAATACTTTGGGAGGCCAAGGCAGGAGGATCACTTGAGGCCAGGAGTTGGAGACCAACCACCCTAGGCGACAGAGCAAGACCTGGTCTGTATAAAATGTTTAAAAAAAAAAAAATTAGCCAGGTGTGGTGGTGCCTGTAGTCCTAGCTACTTGGGAGGCTGAGGCAGGAGGATGGCTTGAGGCCAGGAGTTTGAGGTTGCAGTGAGCTATAATCAGGACATTGCATGCCAGCTTTGGTAACAGAGCAAAACCCTGTCTCAAACAAACAAACACATTTTAAAAAGTAAATATACTTATATAAAACTTGTGAAATGGCTGGGCATGGTGGCTCACGCCTGTAATCCCAGCACTTCAGGAGGCCGAGGCGGGCGGATCACCTGAGGCCAAGAGTTTGAGACCAGCCTGGCCAACATGGTGAAACCTCGTCTCTACTAAAACAACAACAACGAAAAGCCTTGTGAAATGAAAAAAAAAAAAAAGAAAAAGAAAAAGAAAAGAAAAGAAATTTAAATCTACCACAGGTCAAATGGGTGGATTCCAGGGCAGGGAAGGCACATACTGCCTTTCACTGGAGCCAGGTTCCTGGGGGCAGAGGTTGGTTTGGGGAGGGACACTACATGTAGGGTCACGGTAGCCCAGCTAGTAGGAGCCCAGAAGCTTCTTGGAGAAGGTACCTCCTTTGCTGAGCCTGAGATTCTCTGGCCCAGCACCCCCAGTATAGACAGGAGTGGGTAGACATGTATGCAAGGTCACAGAACAAGAGCAGGTAAGTAGAACCTGAACTCCAGACTCCCGGCTGAACCCGGATTAACTATTCTGCCTCTCTCAGCCGGGCGCGCGCATCCAGTCCCTTTCCACAGTGGTAGCTCTGCAAGCCCGAGGGCCAGCCCTGCAGTGGGGGCAGGAGAGCAGCGCCACCTGCTGCTATAAGAGGGAAACGCAACTCTCAGCGACCTGCAGGTTACAGCCTTTAAAACCCAGCTCGTCTTCCTTAAATGACCAACCAGTCCCCCTCTACTCCGAATCCGTTCTGCACCTCCTTCCCAGTGCCTGGCAGGGCCCTTAGCGCTGCCTGGGTGCGTCTTCTCTGCAAGAAGGAGAAGTTGTTTCGGGAGGGGGCGACCATCTTCACTCTTATTCCAGCCCAGCGGGCACAGGAGGAGTTTACTCGCAGAAGACCGTGGCACCTCACCCTCGCTACAAACCTTAGGGGTACACAGCCCATCTGACAGCCTGGAAGAAGTCCCCAGGGAAGGGACAGAACTGCCCAAGGTCACACAGTTAATGGTAGACAAGCTGGGGGGAATGAGTAGACTCATTCCACTGGCGATGGAAGTGGGGAGGTCACTATATTTGAAAATAACTGACGCAGTCTAAATGAGTGGCTCTTAGTGTGTGGTCCCTGAACAGCAGCATCAGCATCATCTGGGAACTTCTTAGAAAAGCAAATATATTATTGGGGCCTTGCCCCAATTCACCTGAATCAGAAACTCCGGGGGCCACATCTGTAATCCCAGCACTTTGGGAGTCTGAGGCGGGAGAATCGCTTGTGCCAGGAGTTTAAGACCAGCCCAGAGAACATGGCAAAACCCTATCTCTACAAAAAAATGAGAAGGGCGCACCTGTAGTCCCAGCTACTCAGGAGGCTGAGGTGGGAAGATCACTTAAGCCCGGGAGGTCAAGGCTGCAGCGATCCATGATCGTGCCACTGCACTCCAGCCTGGGTGACAGGGCATGACCCTGTCTCAAAACAAACAAACAAACAAAAAAACAAAGTGGGGGTGGAGCCCAGCAATCTGGGATTTAGCAAACAAGCTTGAGACCCTGAACCGCTGGTCTAAAGGAATTGCACACCCCTTTTTTTTTTAATTAAATAAACTTTTATTTTGGAATGATACTAGATTTACAGAAAAGTTGCAGAGATAGTATAAAGAGTTCCTGTATATCCTTCACCCAGCCTACCCCAAGGTCAACATCTTACATCACCATGGTACATTCGTCAAAACTAAGAGACTGAAATTGGTATATTAATTAAAATTCAGACATTTTTCAGATTTACAGTTTTCCCACTAATGTCCTGTTTTTGTTCCAAGATCCAATCCAGGATACAACATTGCACTCAGGACACTCTCCCTTTTCAGTTCTATTATTGGTCACCTCAGTCATCTTTCCCTGGGAAAGAGAATGCGTGGGAAAAGTTGTTGTCCTTATTATTGAACTGGGGAAACTGAGGCTTAAAAGGGCCAAGTGACCAAGTTCCCTTAGAGGGCAGTGAGAACAAGGC
The DNA here is from genome assembly GCF_024542745.1 of Macaca thibetana thibetana. Taxonomy (NCBI): domain Eukaryota; kingdom Metazoa; phylum Chordata; class Mammalia; order Primates; family Cercopithecidae; genus Macaca; species Macaca thibetana. Next base: position 69,255,055 of record NC_065587.1, read on the forward strand.
CTGCCTTACTCTGTTCCCTTTCCCTGGGGACTCTTGATTTTCGGAAGCCCCTCTGGAATGTCCTACCTGGCCTAACCCCATACCACCAGTGCAGCAAGGAGGTGCCCCTACTACAGTGGGTCCAGTCCTTGGAGAGACTCACTTCCTGCCCCAACACCTCTTCCCCTAGACCCTGAGGGCCAAGACAATGTCTTAGTGCCTTCAGACTTGGCAGAGTGAGGCCCGTGAAACAGAGAGAGAGAAAGGGGGAAGAGGGAAATACTTTTATTTGCCCATCCAAAATTATTTGTGATAGGTGAAAAATGGCCACAAGCTCTGCGTGGTTCCCCTCATCAAGACATGTCGTCTGTTTCTCATCCCTTGAATCTGAGCAAAGCCTTGTGATTTGCTCTGACGGAGAGAATTTAGCAGAAGTGACACTGTCCTAGTCCCAGTTCCAGGCCAAGAACCCAAGAAGTCTTTCAGCTTCTACTCTCACTCTCTTGGAACCCTGAAGCTATCATGTGAATAAGCCTCAGCTAGCCTGCTGGAGAGGCCACATGGAGGAGAACCAAGCAACTCCAGCCAACAGCCTGTCACCTTCCAGGCAAGTGAGTAAGGCTATCCTAGACCATCCAGGCCCAGCTGAGGTCAACAGCTGACCTTAACTCCATGAGGGATCCCAGGTGGGAGCAGCAGAACTGCCCTGTTGAGCCCAGCCCAAACTGCTAACCCACAGGATTGTGGGAAAATAGAGGGTTTGTTTCTAGCTGCCAAGTTTGGGGATGGTTTGTTACACAGCAAAAGCTAACTGGTACACAATTCCGCCTTTCTCTCTTGGTAATGGGATCCCAGTTTTATTGCAGGAGGCAGTGTACCAGTCTCAGTAGATGGAACACGATTGGTCTACTCAACCATGACAATTCTGTTCCCTGCTGTCTTAGCTTTCTTTGCAGCTAGAGGTGCAATGGTAGCTGGCTCAGGCCAAGGGCATCTAAGTGAAAATATGCAGAGGGAGAGAGCAGGAAACAGACTTCTGACTAGGTTTTACTTTCTGATAGGTGACAGGTCCAGCTAGTTTGGCCCTTCCTCTTCCTCCACCCCTCCTTCCTTGAACGCAGACATGATTCTTGGGGATACAGCAGCCATCTTGGGACCATGAAGTAACAAGCACTGAGATCAAGGCAAAAGGATCCAAGATGTCACCCCTACCTTTGTGGAGTTGTTGAACCAATACCATTAGCCACCCATCTCCAGAATCCATGCTATGTGGAAAAACAATCTTCTGTTTGTTTAAACCACTGCAACCAAGGTTTTCCTATCCTTGCAGCTGAATGTAGTCTACATAAGAGGTTACATAGACAAAAATACAGAGGGATCCTTGTCCTTGGGAATTTGGAGCCGGCAGCATGTGGCTCTCCAAGCGCATCTCTGTTCTCATTTCACCTTCTCAGTAATGCTTCAAGGGTAAGGCCATGATCCTATTGTCACAGAGGTGGGAACTGGGGCTCCCACACTGCACAGTGAGTCCAAGGCCTTGTAGCTGGCGAGAGGGGTGCCCAGAGTCAGACCTTCTCCCCAGGTGCAAAGAGAATGCACCCCTGCTATCCCTTCTGCATGGCCCAGCCTGCTGGAGGCCAGGTGTGTCTTCTGGGCTCTTGAAGGTGGCAGCAGGTGCCAAGGAGGCTGCTACTGCAAGTCTGGTGTGGATGCCCCCAGGTACACCCTTAGGTCTGAGAGAGTGGACTGGACAAGCTTGGCGGGGATGGTCTCTTGCTGCAGCTGCTGGTAGGCCGCGTAGCGGTGGCAGCCCCCGAAGGAGTAGAAGTAGTCACCTCCCTGGGCCCCTTTGATCCAGAGGACATCGATGGGGGGCACGCTGTCTGGGTCCTCCTGGGGAGAAGGGGCACAGAGTCAATGGATGGTACAAGGCTTGACAGTTTGTAAAGCAGACTTTGTCCACCTGTGTCGCGCTCCTTATAAGGTGATCACACCGGACTACTGTGAGAGACAACTGCTAAATATCAGGAATTTTGTGAGCTGGTCGACATCACTTTGTAGCTTGAAAATCAGCCATGGGAGAGTATTTACACCAGAGAAATGGACAGATGCTACAAATCAGGGATTTCTCCCACACATGTATCAGTACACCACATGCACACTATCCATTGGGCCCTGTTGTAGACCTTGGGAATACAGTACAGCTGGAATGAGACTGAATAAGGCCCTGCCTTCAAGGGGCTCCAGTCTAGTGGGGCAGATGGAACAAGAAGTAAATATTAGAGTGACAAATGCTATAATGACAATAATACAGGTGAGAGGACAGAGATGGGGTCCACAAGGCCTCTCTGAGGTAAGAAGGAAGCAGAGTACTTGGAAAGATTCAGAAACGGGGCTGGGCATGGTTGCTCACACCTGTAATGAGAACTTTGGGAGGCCGAGGTGGGTGGATCACTTGAGGTCAGGAGTTTGAAGCCAGCCTGGCTAAAATGGCAAAACCCTCTCTCTACCACAAAAATTAGCTGGGCATGGTGGTGCATGCCTGTAATCACAGTTACTCAGGAGGCTGAGGCAGGAGAATCGCTTGAACCCGGGAGGCAGAGGTCGCAGTGAGCTGAGATCGCACCATTGCACTCTAGCACAGGCGACGGAGTGAGACTCCATCTCAAAAAAAAAAAAAAAAAAAAAAAAGAGAGAAGTGGAATAGTTTCAATTAAGAGCGTAGCTGCCCGGGTTCAAATCTAGCTCGCTGCTTAACAGCTATGTGATCTTCGGCAATTAATCTTTTTGTGCCTCAGTTGCCCCATCTATCAAATGGGATGGAGATAACCGATCCATCTCACAGAGCTTTTGGGTTAAATGAGTTAATATATATAAAGCACTTTAAATCATGCTTGGCACATCGAAAGCGCTCAGTAATGTATGCTGTGTATGACCTGAGGGAAGAAGATTCCACGCAGAGGGAACAGCAAACGCAAAGGGCCTGAGGCCAGAGCACCTTCACCATATAGGAGGCACAGCAAGGAGGCCAGTGTGACTAGAGTGGCCTCCAGGGCTCGAGGAATGGTCAGAAAGGCCAGCAGGAGCCAGATGGTGCAGATCCGTTTCTGAGAGAAGTTGGTGGGCCTGGAGTGTTCGCGATAGGGGAGAGTGATATGATCTGATGCACACTCTAGAATGCTGTCACGGGAGAACAGACTTGGCAGGGCCGACAAGGGCACAAGGCAAGAAGACAGAGGGGAGGCCTTTGCAGGCATTCAGCAGAAGATGCTGGTCTGGATGATGGTGTGGTGGGGACAGGGAGAGGTAGACGGGTTTGGGACACATTTAGGGGGCAGGTCCGAGGGGTCTGGCAGAGGGGTGAATCCAAGGGCAAGAGAAAAGGGAGAATCTAAGTTGGCTTCCTGTTAGGGGCCCGCACAGCCAGGTGGAGAGTGGGTCATCCTCTAAGTAGGGAAAGCCTGGGGCAGGATGGGTGCAGCGTAGAGCACTCTGGGGAGACCCCATTAAGTGTGAGCGGCCTGGAATGCCTCCTGCTGCTGGCCCACGGGTCCTCTCTCATGATTCCACAAATGATTATTCAGCAGTAAGGCGCAGCAGTCACGAGCCTGCGCTCTGGAACTCGGCACACCTGACTTTGGATCTCGGCTCCTCTCCACAGCAGCTGGGGCACCCAGCCCTCTGAATGACATTCCTCACCTGTAAACTGGGAATAAGACATCCTAGAGGGCTGCTGCTGAAGAGTCAGTGAGCTGATGCCTACCGGGCATCCGTAGAGCACTACGGAGGGGCAGCCGTGCCAGGCAGGCCTTGTGCTGGGTACTGAAGGCACGATGGTGGATGGCCAGAATGATGGCTCCCAAAGATGTCCACGTCTGAACCCTTGTGAATACGTTACCTTACATGAGAAAAGGGACTTGGCGGACGGAATTAAGGTAAGGATCTTGAGATGCAGAAATTATCCAAGGTTATCTAGATGGGTCGAATGTCATTATCAGCGTCCTTAAAACTGGGAAGAGGGAGCAGAAGAAGAGGTCAGAGTGATGCGATGTGAGAAGGCCTTGGTCTAATGTTGCTGGTTAGAGGAAGAGGCCAGAAGCCACGCAGTGTGGGTGGCATCTGGAAGCTGGGAAAGGTGAGGAAATAGATTCTCCCCTAGAGCCTATAGAAAACAGTGCAGCCCTGCTTGATGTTAGCCCAGTAAGACCCATTTTGGACTTCTGACGATAAATAAAGCTGTGTTGTTTTAAGCCATCAACTTTGTGGTAACCTACAGTGGCCCCAGAAAACTAATATAGGTGTACGTAAGCAAAGGAAGAGCTGGTTCTGGCCCTTGGAGCCTACAGTTCTAGCATGGAAGGCAGGTGTCTAAACAGGACGTTAAAAGCCAGTGAGCTGTAATCCCAGCACTTTGGGAGGTTGAGGCGGGCAGATCACTTGAGGTCTGGAGTTTGAGGCCAGCCTGGCCAATATGGTGAAACCCCATCTCTACTAAAATACAACAACCAGCCAGGCGTGGTGGCGGGTGCCTGTAATCCCAGCTACTCAGGATGCCGAGGCAGGAGAATAGCTTGAACCTGGGAGGCAGAAGTTGCAGTGAGCCGAGATCGCGCCACTGCACCCCAGCCTGGGCGACAGAGAGAGACAATGTCTTTAAAAAAAAAAGCCAGTAGATCAGAGCTATGCAGGTGGTCACACAGGTGGCTGCAGGCCCACAGAGCTCCTAACCTGGTAGGGACGGTCAGGGAAGATGCTGACACTGAGACAGGAAGACTGAGGAAGAGTCAGAAACAACAAGGCAGAGACAGAAGAGGTTCTCAATAGGAGAAAAAGCCCAGTGGTGGGACAGGGCGTGTATAGCAGATCCCTTCCCATCTCAGCCAGGCACTGTGCTACTGTTGTGGCAACAGATAAGATGGGACAAGGTCCTCGCCCTTGTAGAGTTCACAAGAGGTCGGGAAGACAGAAAATAAAATGCAACACAAATAAATGTATGATATAATTTCTGGTGGACATAAGTGGTATCCTGAGAAACATCTCGGGCTAAGGGGAGAGCTAGAGACGCCAGGGACCCTGACCAAGGGTGATCAAGGAGGCAGAGAGCTGGACCAGGCAGGGGGGCAGGCCCTGTGGTTGTCAGGGGAAGTGGCTCCAGGCAGTGAGGACAGCAGTGTAAATACTAGGACTGAAAGTTAATCGGGGGTGGCTGTAGAGGTGCTGGGTGGGGCTTAGGGATCTCATGTGCTCGCCTTCCAAGGGTCAGGGGGGAGGGGACTCAATGTCGTGTAGGCCTAACCTGACACCTGTTCTTGCACCTGCCAGAATCACTCCAGCATTCTTAACACCCTCCCTCAGTGGTGGAGCTGACCCTTGACCTCTTCCACTTCCCATTCAGAGGAGGGCCTCCCAGCAGATACGACACACCCAGTCCCACTGTCACTGACTGTCACAGCCATGATAACCCACGGCTTATCTCCGGGTAGTGCAGTGGCCATGTGCTGGGCAGTGGGGGCCGGCTGCCTGGGTGTGAATCCTAGCCGTGCCACTTTTTAAGCGCCTGATCTTAGTCAAGCCGCTGAAATCTTCCCTGCCTCAGTTTCTCGTTTGCAAAAGAGACACTCTCTACCTCATAGGTACTCATTGGGTTGGCATTGGAAACTAAGGGACTTCCTGCAGTTCCTGGACCACTGCAAGCACTAGCGTTATAAGCATTATCATCACTACTTTAATTATCTCGTCCAATTCCCTCCTTGCTCAAGTGAGGAAACAGAGGCCCAGAAAGGCCCAGCCACTTGCTCAAGGTCACACAGCAGATGCTAAGCTCCGGCTGAGCCCGGAACCACTCCGTCTCGCCTCCATCGCGGCGACCTCCCTCCTCCGGCGACCTCCCCTCCAAAGCCCTCCCTCCAGCTGGCTGGACTCCTCGGGGCCTCACCCGGATAGTGTTCACGAGGCTCTGCACCTTGGCGGGGTCCAGCACGGACGGCAGCGGCCGGATAAGCACGTTCAGTGGCACGTTGTGTACCGCGGCGATGCAGCCCGAGTGGATGCTGCCGCCCTGCGCGCCACCGCTCGGCCTGGGCCCCTCGGGCGCCCCCCGATCCGCGCCGGCTCTGCCCAGCGCTCCTCCAGCACGCAGCCCCATCGTCGCCGCCACCGTTGTCGCCGCCGCCGCCGCGGGACTCGCCGCCTCCTCCGGCCTTAACTCTGGCCGGGCCGTACCATTCTGCGCGGTCGGGTGGGGGGGCCCGGGCCAGGGCGCGTTTCTCCCCCGGCCCCGCCGTGGTCCGGTCTCAACCCCGCGGTCCCCCCGCGACTCAGGCTCCGCTCGCCAGGTGCAGCCGAACTCGCGCGGGGCTCCGGCTCTCCACCGGGGGGCGCCTCCCGCCTCCCCTCCCCCGCGCGGCGTCCGGGGAGTGGAAGCGCCCGGGCTGGCTGACTCAGGGTGAGTTTGCAGGTCGCGGGGCGGGAGGGGCGCGGGTGACGCACCGGCCGCGGTGACTTAGGCCGCGGGGGCGGGGGCGGAGAGCGAGGCGAACCTGCCCAGCCGGGATGAGTCGGCAAAGCCTGCAGTGCGCTGCTGCCCCGCTGCTAGGGCTCCTAGCCAGCGAGGTGATGATCCCCACCAACGGTTCCACTTCCAATCTGGTGCTGGCTGTGTCTGGCGCCGTTCCAAACATTTTGCACGAATATTGACTTATCTAAACCTCAAAACAACTCTGCAAGGAAGGTATGATTGTTATTCCCATTTTACAGAAGAGGAGACTGACACACAGAGGTTTAAGTGATTTACCCAAGATCATGGAGTTAGTAAGTGGCCGAATCCGCATTCAAATCCAGATAGTCTGGCTCCGGAGGCCGCTCTCTGCCCCACGGCTGGTTGCCTTGGTTCAGCAACAGTGACTGTCACACGGAGCCCTCAGGAATCGCGCTGACAATGTGTGGGCCCTGCCTTCGAGTTCCACACTGTTTGTATCATTACAACACTACTGGAAGTAGGTGCAGTTATAGACCCGCTTGTTCAAGATCAGCTGAAATGAAAGTCAGGTCATACAAGTCCATACTGTGGAGCCACCTAACCACCAACTCCAAGCAGGAAGGTGGACATCCCAGACTCGGTTGAAGACAACCATGTCTGGTTTGCTTGTCTTCCTTCTCCACGTGGATGGCACGAACATGGAGGAATGCATACTTACCCTGCCAGCCCAAGAAAACTCCACATGGAGGAGGGGGCCAGGGGTTTCTACTTTGCCTTGAGCCAGTTGCTGACACTGTCTGAATCCTGTCTGTAAAATGAAGTAATGCTGCTCCTCACTCAGAGTTGTGTGAATTGGGAGAGTGCTCATATAGTGCTCTGTGAATTGCGTAACATCCATTTTGCTGTTGAAGATCTTTTATTTTGGGTTCTTAGTCTCTCACAAAACCTTAGAACACTGAGACCAAGATTTGAGCCTTTCCCTTTCCCAACATAATTCCCGTGGACACCTAAATGATACTTTGTTTCCAGAAGTAGAACTGACAACCACACCTCAGCCCCAGAGCACTTTGGGAGGCCGAGACGGGCGGATCACGAGGTCAGGAGATCGAGACCATCCTGGCTAAAGCGGTGAAACCCCGTCTCTACTAAAAAAAATACAAAAAAACTAGCCGGGTGAGGTGGTGGGCGCCTGTAGTCCCAGCTACTCGGGAGGCTGAGGTAGGAGAATGGCGGGAACCTGGGAGGCGGAGTTTGCAGTGAGCCGAGATCCCGCCACTGCACTCCAGCCTGGGCGACAAAGCGAGACTCTGTCTCAAAAAAAAAAAAAAAAAAAAAAAAAAAAAAAAGAATTAGAGAATTTCATCAAGAAGGAAGTTATCCCTTCTAAAACATCTTTCTCATTATAAGAAGTAAGAATGGGAAGATAACAGTTGCTAGAGTGGAAAAGTGGAGCTCTGGCCTGATTCTTTCATCATGGTGTATTCAGGGGGACCTCATTTCCTGGTATCAAATTCTCTGTGTTAAGATATCTATGGCCCAATTCAAAATTGCTTAAGCAATAAGAAGGTTTGTTTTCTCACATAATAAGATGTGGTAGGCATGTCTAAGGTTGGTAAAGAGGCAGTTGAACAAAGACTCCAGTTCTGGCTGGGTGCAGTGGCTCACACCTGTAATCCCAGCACTTTGGAAGGCTGAGGCAAGCAAATCACTTGAGGCCAGGAGTTCGAGACCAGCCTAGCCAACATAGTGAAACCCTGTCTCTACCAAAAGTACCAAAATTAGCCAGGCATGGTGGCACGCGCTTGTAGTCCCAGTTACTCCAGAGGCTGAGACAGGAGAATCGCTTGAAACTGAGAGGCAGAGGTTGCAGCGAGCTGATATCATGCCACTGCATTCCAGCCTGGGCGACAGAGCAGGACTCTGTCTCAGAAAAAAAAAAAAAAAAAAGATTCTGGTTCTGTCTATCCTTTTGTGCCATCATCTTCAGTGTTCTGTTATCCTGCAGTGTGCCCTTCATGGTCCCAAGATGGCTGCTGTAGCTCAAAGCATCACATCACTACATGCGAATGTCCACAAGTGGAAGTTAGGACATCCTTCGCACCTCTTTTTAAGAGTGAAGAAACCTTTCCTGGCTGGATGCAGTGACTCACACCTTCTGACCATCCACTCCTCGAGCCCTGGAGCCCACTCTAGTCACACTGGTCTCCTTGCTGTGCCTCCTCCACAGCGAACATGTCCTGGCCTCAGGCCCTTTACATTTGCTATTCCCTCTGCATGGAACGCTCTTCCCTCAGGTCATACACAGCATACATTACTGAGTGCTTTCCCTGTGCTCAGCATGGTTTGATGCGCTTTACATATATTAACTCTTGGAACCCAGCAGCTCTATGAGATGAGTCTGTTATCTCCATCCCCATTTGATAGATGGGGTATCCCTGTGGGAGCTCTGCCCATACGTTCCAGAGGTGCCAGGCCATTCACTAATGGGGGCAGGAGCCGGCGAGTAAATGCCAGTCTTCTACTGTCACAGATGGATGATTCAGAGAGGTGTTCTAGACCATTCAGATCTCTCTGGAACCTTCTCAGAGACCAGAAGTACTCATCCCTATTACTACAACTGACTTCACTAACACCCCCTCTGTCCCATTCCTCTCACCCCTTACTTCTGCTTCCAGGGATCACCTTCCACATAAATGACTTACACTAAAGTCTCAGACTTGCTATCAGGCAGCCAAAACTAAAACAAAAGGGAAACTTGATACTGGGTCATCCCCTATAATTCTGTACCTTGCGTAGGTTAAAATTGCACTATTTTATTGCATGTGTGACCTCGGGCCAGTCACCTGCCCGTGCCTGTTTCCTAATCTGCAAAATGGACATGCGGTCACCTAATTCACAGGGATGTTGGAAGAATGAAGAGAGATGATGTTAGGTGAGGTCCTTAGAACAGTGCACAACACATTATAAGTGCTCAATAAATGTTTGCTGTTTGATTGCATTTTAAATTATAACAGAGCTTGAAGGTCTCTCCGTGTCTTCACTTTCAGACTAGTCTTGATGTATTAGTCAAGACTTTTGTTTGTAAGTGACAGAAAGCCAATGTGAATTAGCTTAATGAAAATGCTTTGCTATTCCCTTGACTGAGGTGAAGCCGGGCCTCAGGGGAAAGTAAGTTGAGAGATTTCTTTTTTCTGCCCTCACTCAGCAGAGGGATTATCTCTACATGTCAGGAACATGACTGTCAACAGCAATGATATTTGGCTTTCAATAAGGGAAACCTGACAAGAGAGACTTAATACAACTTAAAGTGTTTCCTCTATTAAAAAAAAAGTCTGGAGGTAGGAAGTCCATGGCTGGGATGGCTGCTCCATGGTCACTAGTGGCATAGGCCCTTTCTATCTTTCTGCTCCATCATTTTTGAGCAGAGTTTTCATTCCCAGGGTCACCTCCTATTCAAGATAGTTGCTGAAGTGCCAGCCATCTCATCCAAATTCCACCCTGAAAAGAGGTGGAGAAATGGAAAGGCAAAGGATATGACCCTTCCCCTTTTTAGGATGCTATCTCAGAAATTTTATATAACATTTCCCCTTGCGTGTCATTGACTAGAAATTGGTCACATGGCCACCCCTGGCTGCAAGGGCAGCTGGATATGTTGTCTTCATTCATAGCGGTAATGTGCTCAGCTAAAATTGGAGTTCTCTTACTAAGGAAGAATAGAGATTGATAAGTAGCTAGCAATTGGAGCCACAGCTCTCAAGTTACAGGCCTTATGGCACAGAGAGAGGGAGAGAGAGAAAATTTCCAAGTTCTAGTCAGATGCCTACATATGAACAAACCAGCTATAGCATTGGGGGGCAGAGACTTTCTTAAAAGCATAAGCCACCATTATTTATTATAATGACTTAAAGGTATGGAGTTCATTTAAAGGTAATTACTGGTCAACTGCTATTGGCTGGGCTGGACCCAGGGGATTTAGTGATCAGCAAAAAGACACTACCAATCTCTGCATTATGAAGCTTACAGTGTAGTGGAGGATTCAGATAATGATCAAATAATCACACTGGTTAATGGAGAGTGTAAAGTATACATTGATAGTAGGGGCTACAAAAGAATGGCATGTGGTTCTGAGGAAGTGCCTTAGTCCTTTTGGCTGCCATAGCAATACCATAGACTGTGGCTTATAAACAACAGAAATTTATTTCTCACAGTTTCGGGGGCTGAGAAATCCAAGATCAAGGTGACTTTGTATCTCCCCAACATCCATATGTTGAAATCCCAGGTGCTGATGTTGGGAGGTGGGCCTTTGGGAAGTGATTATGTCGCGGGGTTCCTGGGGGCAGAGCCCTCGTGAGTGAGATTAGTGTCCTTTTTCTTTCTTTTGAGACAGGGTCTCACTTTTGTCACCCAGGCTGGAGTGCAGTGGAACTGTAAAGAAAACTTCAAATTTTTAAAATCAGGAACCTGATAATAACTAAGGAATCCTGAACAGAGTATTCGTAGAAATACAGATGAAAAAGGCCATTTGGATGAGGAAATGAGGAAGATATTGGACGATGGAAAAAAGACCATCTTGTTACAAAATGGCAAAGAACTTGGCTGAATTATGTCCATGTTCTAGTGCTTTATAGGAGGTAGAACTTGTGAGCAATGAAATGGGATATTTAACTGAAGCTGTTTCTAAGCAAAGTGTTGAAGCTGTGGCTTGGCTCCTCCTGACTGCTTACAGTAAAATATAAGTAGAAATAAATGAGTTAAAGATGCGACTTTTAAGCAAATAGGAAGCAAAATGTAAAGATTTGAAAAATTTTCAGCCTATCCATATTGCAAAGAATCAGAAAGAATGTTTGGGAGAAAACATTAGTCTCCATAAGGAGACTGTAATGGTTATGAACTTAATCAGCCATCCCAGCTGGAAAACTGCCATCTTGAATTGAAGGGGAAGGAGATGGGGAGGGATGAAGGAAGGCTGTTTGACTTCTTGGGTTTTTCAGGACAAGACCAGAATGCAAACTATTGTTCAAGACAAGGGAAGAATGACCCTGAAGGCAATTCAGAGATCATCAAGGCTATCTCCTTGCTTTCAAAAGTCAGGGACAATGCCTTGCATTCAACAGGTTAGAGGGCCTCTGTCCAAAGCCATGGAGGAAGAGCTGCCCAGAGCTGTTGGGGTGGGGCTACCCAGAGCCCTGGGAACATGACCTCTGCTGGATAGAGCTGGAGGGACAGGACCACCACCCCAGAGGGTACAGAGGGTGGGACCAACACCATCGTGGATCTGGAAGGCTGCCTCAGTGGGCCTGGAAGCAGAGCATTTAATGAACCAAAAATGATTTTTCTTGAGCCTTAAGATCTCATGGAGTTTGCCTTGTAGTTTGGATGTAATTTGGATCTGCTATTCCTTTCTTCTTTCCTATTTTTCCCTTTTGGAATGGTCTATCTTATACCTGTCCCACCATTGTATTTTGGAAGCAAATAACTTGCTTGATTTAACAGGCTCACAGCTGGAGAACAATTTGCCCCAGCATGCATCACACCTTGAGTCTCAGCCATATTTGACTTAGATGACACTTAGGTAATAAAACTTTGGATTTTAGACTTCAGAGTTGATGCTGGAATGAGTTAAGACTTTTGGGGCTGTTGGGATGTAAGGAATGAATGTATTTTGCATGTGAGAAGGATGTGAATTTGGCGGGGGGCGGGGATGGAGGCAGAATGCTATAGACTGAATGTTTGTGTTCCTCCAAAATTCATGTTAAAATCCTAACCCCCAATATGATGGTATTAGGAGTTGGGTTTTTGGGAGGTAACTAGGTCATGAAGGCAGAGCCCTCATTAATGCAATTAGTGACTTTATAAAAGAGATCCCAGAGAGCTCCCTCACCCCTTCTACCATGTGAGGACATGATGAGAAGATGGTGGAACCAGAAATCAGGTCCTTACCAGACATTGAATCTGCTAGCCCTTGGATCTAGGACTTCTCAGTCTCCAGAACTATGCAAAATACATTTCTGTTGTTTCTAAACCACCTAGTCTACGGTAGTTTGTTACAGCAGCCTACACAGACTAAGACAGCCATGATCTGCTCTGCATTTCTGAAAGATCCCTGTGGCTGCTGTGGATGGAGGGAGGGAGGCCAGGGAGGCAGAATGGATCCAGGAGACCAGGGAGAAGACTGGTACAGTTGTCTAGATAAGAGATGATGGTGGCTCTGGACCAAGGTGGAGACTGAGAAGATGGAGAGGAAAAATTGACAGGACCTGGTGGATTGGGTGGTAGGATGGGGAGACAGAGGTGAGAGAGATGACCTCTGGGTTTTGTGACTGCAGGACTGGATGGGTGCTGGTGTCATTCACAGAGTTGGGATGCCTCAGAGGAGAAGCAAATCACAGCTTCAGACCTGGGCTGGTCTCTGATGCTTTTGGGATATCGAAGTGGAGGTGGCCTGCAGGCAGATACAGATTTGCAGCTCAGAGAGGAGGCTGGAATTGAAAATGTTAGTGTATGGGCCGTCTCATGTAGGTAGAAATTGAACCCATGGGTGTAATTAGATTGCTTTAGGGGAGTATACAGAGCAGAAAGTGGGTTCCTTCCTTGGGTATCGGGTAGGTGAGTCTGCAAAGCTGCTAGGTGGAGCAGTCAGACAAGTAAGAGGAGAACCAGATAGTCATGTCATGTCATGTCATGGAGGTCTTGAAGCTCTTTGAGAACATCGTAAAAAGCAGACTGGATCCATGTGCCAGTTGAGGTACTCTGGACTGAGGTAACAGGAACCTGATTCAACTGACTGAAACAGTAAACTCATGTCTTCAGGTATGTTCAAGTAAACAGAAGTCCACAGGCAGCAAGCACCATGAGTGGGATTCAGGGTGGTGTTTTCATTGGCTCCGTGATGTCATAAAGGACCCAGGCTTTTTCCATGCCCCTGCATTGCCATATGTTGTGTAGGCTTCATGCTAAGGCCAGTTCATTTCATGGTCACAAGATGACATGCTTCTCTGCTCACATTTGAGGGGAAGAGGAACTGGACTTCCTTTCCTTTTAAGAAAAAGGAAGCAGCAAGTTTTCCATACCCTTCCGGCAACCCTCTCCTTAAGTCTCATTGGCCAGAATTAGGTTATGTGCCCATTTCTGAACCGTGAGAGATGTTAGTATTCTTAGACCAGTAAAGACTACCTCTTAAGCTGATGTTCAGTCCCCAGATTGCAAGGTTGCTAATCCAGGAGAGAGGGGTGGGGTGGAATGGTTATTGGACCTGTATAACTGGGCTGGATATGGCTGATGGAGACCCAGCATTCTTTCCCACCTCCCTCTAGGGTGCCTTCTAGATTGCATAGTTGGAGAGTTAAAAACTATATTTCTCAGATCTCTTTGCCGCAAAGATACTAACAGGGAATTAAGTTCTACCAGTTAGATGTACTTCCACGAGATATGGATGGCAGACGTGGGCTGGGGCCATCTTCCGACTGGTTTGACTCTTGCTACTGTCAAGATCGTCTTGGAGGTGTTAAGATTTTCTGTAGCAGTGTTCCAGCATTGTGCCACCAGCACAGTGGGAGACAGGAGACAGTTATAGAGGCAGTGGCAAGGGCCTGCTGATCCCTCGGTTGCACCTATGATGTGGTGTTCTTCAACTCAGTAGTTCCAGTGCACCCTATTGACCACCACCAACCCCCACTCCACACCCTCCCCCACCACTGACTGTGGAAGAGGCAGGTGCTGTCTCGGTGGCAGCAGTTCTGCGGTGGAGTTCTGGACTCCAGCAGATGGCTCACTTCTTCAGCCCTTCCACAAATTTTGTCAGCAGCCAATTATTGAAGTATTAAATCCTTTCTCTTCAAAGGGATTTAATACATGTTTATAAAATCCTGATCTAGAGTGGTTTCTGTTCCTGGCACCTAAAACAAACATAATGGATCCAATAGCCAGTCATGGGCAGTGTATGTGGGTGGTTAAGGGATGCAGCAGGTGCCTGGGTTTCTCAAAACCCCACTGGCGAGGCAGGCAGATCACTTGAGGCAAGGAGTTCGAGACCAGCCTGGCCAACATGGTGAAACCCCGTCTCTATTAAAAATACAAAAATTGGCCGCATGCAAGGGCTCATGCCCGTAATCCCAGCACTTGGAGAGGCTGAGGTGGGCGGATCACAAGGTCAAGAGATTGAGACAACCCTGGCCAATATGGTGAAACTCTGTCTCTACTAAAAATACAAAAATTAGCTGGGCATGGTGGCATGCGCCTGTAGTCCCAGCTACTCAGGAGGCTGAGGCAGGAGAATTGCCTGAACCTGGGAGGCAGAGGTTGTAGTGAGCCAAGATCATGCCACTGCAGCCTGGCAACAGAGCGAGACTCCATCTCAAAAAAAAAAAAAAAAAAAAAAAAAAAAAAAAAAAAAAAAATTAGCCAGGCATGGTGGTGCATGCCTGTAATCCCAGCTACCTGGGATGCTGAGGCAGGAGAACTGCTTGAACCCAGAAGGCAGAAGTTGCAGTGAGCTGAGATTGCGTCACTGCACTCCAGCCTGGGCAACAGAGCCAGACTCTGTCTCAAAGAAAACAAACAAGAAACCATTGGAGATTTTGCAGAGTTAGGGGAAGGTTCCCACAACTGCTGTTGTTGTTGAAAACAGCTAGCACATTGCTCAGGATGCAGCTGCTTGTCCAGAGGTGTGTGGAGGGAAGGCGGACAGGCACCAGGTAGACAGTCTGCAAACTGAGTGCACTGCTTACACAGGAGGAAACCGACAAAGAGGCCCCAGAGGAGGCAGGTTCTAGCCTGCAGCTTCCCCATCCCATTACTCGGCATCCATCCTTCAAAACATGCAGGTTATGCTTCTTGGTAAGTCTGAGTTGAGGGTAGGTGGCAGGGGTTGGTGGTCCCCACTGAAGTTTTCAGTAAGGTGAGACAGATTTGTATTTTGAAGGATCGCTAAGGCAGCTATTGAGCATGATGTATTGGTTGACTTGAACACTTTTGGTGACAGGTAGCTCAGAAGCTCTATGGGCAACTCACTGTTTTTGGACAACTTTGCCAGCTGAGCCAAAGTCAACATTTTTGCCTGCTTCCACTCACTGAATATGTGACCATATATGACTGGGCAGAGCAGTAGGGGATGAACTGGGGAAGAATATTGGGGTTGTAAACTGGCTGTCCACAGACACATGTGGACCACAGTTGTAATTGTTTGGTAGGTGTAATTTGAATCGTATTTCTCTAAGGTGAGACACACTCCAATTAGTCACAGGCTTCACCTTCCCTAATGTCTTAAGGCAACTGGCTTCACTCACATGTTATTAATCAGGTTTTTAAACCCTTATTTGAGGAATATTAAGGATTGAGGATGCCTGAGACCCTGTAAATGCCAAGGGACCCTTGGGGCTATGTGACCCTTGGTGGCAGCTACAGGCTGGTCAGGCTATAGAGAGGAAAACGGAGTGGAAAAATACTGTCTCTCGGATGCCCTCCCCTTCTTCTCATTCCCCCCTTCGCCCCCGCACCCTGCTCCAATCAGAACGTCTGGAGGCGATGGTGAGTGGCCAAAGTCCCTTTAATATCCCTGAATTGCGTTACAAGTAATACTGCTGGAGGTGGGGAAGGGATGGGGGTTTGGGGGTGAGTTGGGATAGGACGGAGGAGGAGCGCCAAGCGCTCATACAAAATATGGCCAAAAGGCTTAGCATGCATGGAAAATTATTGCTGTCAGAAGTTCCTATTTACAGGGTCAACACCCTCCATAATTGCTTCTGCTACCCCTCTCCCTCCCACCATCCCTGCAGCCTCCCTTCCCGCTGGGCCTGGAGCTGAGCAAAGGCCCATTCACCCCTCTGGAGCCCTGGGGAAGTGCCCCTGCTACAGGGGTGCCTCCAGTCTCCCCCTTCTTTTGTGGCTAAGAGGAGGGGAGAGGAGGATCTGAGAGTCCAGGACTCCTGCCCGTAAGCTGGGTGCAGAGCAATGGGGCAGAGGCGTGTGCTTAAAGCGGAGGGGGCCGGGGCCCGTGCGCGTGGAGGTGTGTGCTTCGGTCCTCGCCCGGGCATGCAAAAGCGCAGCGGAGGAGGTAGTGGCGGCCAACGGGCGGGTGGCTGGCAGCCCGGCCCCTCTGTCCGGGAGAGTTGCATAGACGTGGCCGGGAGAGAGCGCCCCTCCCGGGGAGCAGGCCAGAGGCCCTAGCGGGTCCGGGGCTCAGTCGGTCCCTGGAACCTGGGGTCCCTCGGGAAGAGGAATAAATAAGAAACAAATCGAGGAGGCTCCTCTCTCCGGGCCGCCTGGAGTGGCAGGGTAAGGTTCAGGAGGGCGGGGACCTGCCCCACGCCTGGACCTCCTGATGCTCCCTCACCCCACAAGTTGAGGGTCAGCAAGCTGCCCCCCAATTCTCGAGTCCCCTTCCTTAGTGAGTGCGGGCTCTGGTGAGGATGGATTTCTCCCGAGACGCGGGGGTGTGTGTGGTGGGGGCAGCCTTCTGTGGCCTATGCTGTCCCTCTCCTTGCCTGGCTTCCTGACCTCCCAGTCCAGCTGGGGAAGCCAGACTGTCCCTGGGTGAGGCCAAGAGATTAAATAGAATAATAAATAGATAAATAAATAAATACACAAATAAATAACTGGAAGGACCCAGCCGGACGGGGGAAGGGCATTGGTGAGGTGCTCCAGACCTCCCCCCAACAAGTAAGGAAGGGGATCTGTGGCCCTGGGGATGGGGGAAAGTGCTCAGAGAGTCTGGGGGTAGGGCAGCTCCAGATTGTGGAAGCCCAGGTTGTGCCGGGGAGAGAGGGGTTACACTAGGGGGCAGGGCCCTGAAGTGCCCCTCAAGCCCCCTCCAGGTTAGGTAAACTCAGAGGGGTGAGAGTTGCTAGAGAGGTGAGGGCATCTGGAGCTGGGGCTGGGAGTGGGTGATGAGATCCCCATGGACTGAAGAGAGTAGGAAATGTGTGTGGGAATGTGTGTGTGTGTGTGTGTGTGTGTGTGTGTGTATGTATGGCCGGACCTAAGGCCTGAGCATGGATGGGATCAGGGACAGATTGGAGACTTCAAGAAGGGTGAAGATTAGATCCCCAGATGGGCACACTCTGGGAGACTCAGCAGAGGCCAGAGGGATGGTCTGGGTTGGATTGTGGTCTCAGGGCGGCAGGGCCTGCGTCCAGGTATGGATGGGGAAACTGAGGCAGGCGTGGGCGTCAAGGGTATAGGTATGCGGCTTTCATTGGGGGCTCCAACAGAGGAATGGTCAGAGAGATTCAGCTGAGAAGCGACAGAAAAGATCTAGAAGTTAGAAGAGCAGCGCGGGGTCTGGGCGGGAGAAATTTCCGGCTCTTGGCGCGGGAGAGGTGCGGACCTGGTGCCTGAGTTGGGAGCCTTGAAGGCGCGGACAGGGGGTCAAGGTCCGAGGGGTGGCCGGAAAGGAAGCAGTGGGTAGGGGGACGCTGGGGAAGACGGTGCTGGAAGTGAGTCGTGGGCTTGGGGGCTGGAGAGAATAGTTCAGGGCTGGTCAGGGGTCCTCACGAGAGGGGCATGGGCAGGGAAACGCAGCGGGGGGTGGGCGAGGGCGCTGCGGGCGCAGGTAGCGGACCCGGGGCGCGTGGAGAGCGAGTTCCAGGCGCGCGGGCGAGGCGGAAGGCTCAGCTGGCCGGGCCAGCAGGGGTCGGCGGGGGCGGCTCGGCCCCCTTGACGCAGGCTGCCTCGCAGTGCTTGTGGAGGTAGGACTTGAGCGCGAAGCTCTTGTCGCACTGGCGGCAGCGGTAGTGCTTGAAGGCCGAGTGCGTCTGCATGTGCGCGCGCAGGTTGGAGCGGTCGGCGAAGGCCTTGCCGCAGTGCGCGCAGCCGAACGGCTTCTCGCCAGTGTGCGAGCGCATGTGGCCCTGCAGCAGCCAGGGCCGCGAGAAGGCCTTGCCACACACGCCGCACTTGTGGCGCAGGTTGTGCGTGAGCACGTGCATGGCGAGCGCGGGCATGGACACGTAGGCCTTGCCGCACGTCGGGCACTTGCGCGCCAGCTGGCTGTCCAGGCTGCGGTGCGTCTGCTTGTGGCGGCTCAGGTTCGACGACGTGGCGTAGGTCTTGCCACACTCGGCGCACGCATGCCGGTGCCCGCCGCCCGCCTGCGCCCCTGCTCGCCCCGCGCGTCCCCCGGCGCCCCCCGCGTCCCCCGAGCCCCCCGCGTCCCCGCCGCCTCCGCCCCGCCGCCGCCGCGAGCGCCCGTCCGAGATGAAGAAGGCGTCCATGGAGTAGCTGTCGGTCACGGCCGCCTCCCCTCGGAAGTAGCGCGCGGACAGGCTCGACTGCGGGCTCTCGGGGTCGCTGTACTCCTCCGGCGCCGCCGGCGGGTACGCGGGCTCGGCCGGGGCCAGCTCCAGGCCCGGCTTCTGGTCCGCATCGTAGCTGCTCGGGGGCAGGCAGTGCGGAGCGTACCCTGGAGGGGCGAGAAGTGGAGGGGCGGTGAGAGGAGGCGCCGAAGAGGGTTTCCCGCTTTGAGCAGGTCATCCTATGTGCCCTGTAGCTCAGCGCCCCTGTGGCAGCCCCGACAGTGGCAGTCTCCGACCTGCACCTCAGCTCTTCGTGTCAGACAGCCTGGGTTCAATTCCTTCCTCTGTCGACTGCAGTGCAAACAGCCGCCACCCCATCCCACGGAGCGTGGGGCCGGCACGGTTCTACAGAGCGTACCTTCACTATCAAGTGCTCACAACCACGGAGTGATGGTCTTATAATACCCACTCTACAGGTAGAGAAACTGAGGCACAGAGAGATGCAGCAGTCAGTCTAACCTTAGAGTCAGTAAGTGATGGAGCCCTTGCCAGTGTGACCCTGAAGCCCATGCTGCCTCTATTCCAACAACATTCTGCCATTGCAGTCCTGTGACTTCTCTGGATCTCAATTTTCTCATCTGCAAAATGCAGCTTGTGATTGGACACCTCCTTCCAGGGTCGTTGGAAGGACTGAGTAAAGTGACGATAATAAACATGTATTAAGCTCTTACTGTCTGCCTCGGTGCTTTACACATGTTAACTCTAATTGTCACAGACCCAAGGAAGTCGACACTATTGTAATCCCCATTTTATGTGTAAGGAAATTAACAAAGGGGGGAACATACAGTAATTGCTATATAAATGTTAGCTATTATAATTATGCTTTTTACTTGCTTGGAGATAGTCTCCTCCCCCACCACACTGTGAGCTCCCCAGGGTTGGATCTGTATGCTCAACACATGCCTGGCTCAAAGTAGATGTGCGATGAATAGATGTTGCACGAAGGAATCACAATCCAGTTAGACCCACCTGCCAGGGTTGCTGGAGCATTTAAGAGGGGTCAAGTGTGTGGCATGTAATAGGTGCTACAGAAAGGGGACTTCCTCATACCTGCTCCCAAGCCTGCTTTGCTCTGTGCTCCTCTAGAAGTCGTTGGGAGTCCCCAGTGAGAATTCACCTTCCCCTCCTCCTCCCACTTAACTGGAGTAAGACCAGGAATCCTGTCTGCCAAGGGTTTGAGTGATTGGTGGGTGGGCAGGCTGGGGTCTCCCAGGGGATTCCATAGGGGGTTCTTATAGGCAGGGGCCATTCTGATTTGCCTCTGCCTCCCATGGCCTAGGCTGGTCCTAGCACCTTCCCTGGGACCCTGGGGGCTGGGCTCCCTGTCGAGTTTCTGGCAGACAAACTTTTCATCCTGGCACTTGATGAGCAACTGATTCCATTTTTCTGTGATTCCGCAGAACAATGAAGGTTAAGTCCCTTTCAGAGGTTTCCCAGCTGGGGAGTGGGATTTGACCTTCTCCTGGTGACCCCTGAAACCGATAACCACTACTCCTTCCCTTCTCCCCGTAGCCTCCTTAGCTGAAGTGAGCAGGTGGAAGAGGGTTTTGTAAGGGGAAACAGGATTCCAAGATATTCAGACTTTTCGCTGGGTATTCTGGTCAGGTTTGGTTCCCTACACAGCCTGATTCAGCCTCCAGGCCTTTGCCTCTCATCTGGCATTTGGGATGGACACAGGGTGAAGTCTGTGTGCCCCTGAAAGCAAGGGTATGCCCCCGTTTTTATCTCTGTCCCTTCAGCAGCCAGCACAGGGGCCTCTGCACATAGAAGTGATTGTGGATTGAGGAAGTGGATGACCTAGTAGGGAGAGGCTCTGTGCTTGGATGTAAAGGGGGATAGTGATAGTGGCAATGTTTTAATCTGGGGAGAGGAGATGCCCAGCCTCTCCGAACCCTATGTCTTCCATCCCATCTGCCTCTGGTCTGGAGATCCCCCTGCTTCCCACTCCAGGAACCAGGCGTGGTACTCAAGTCCCAGAACGTTCAGGAGTGTTGTTTCAGACTGAGTTAAATACCTGTCAGGCACTCCCAGACCCCCCTCCTTCTCCTTCTGTATTTCCTCACGTTGTAATTCCTGGTGATGATAATAATAGCTAATATTCATTGAGCACTTACTGTGTGCGTCAGGCTCTGTGCTAAGTGCTTCGCTCCCATCATCTCACTGAATCATCACAAAACTGCTCTTATCACAGATAAGGAAACTGACGAACAGTGTGGTGATGGCCCTTGCTCCAGGGATGGAGCAAGGATTGGAATCTACTGCCCCCTTGGTTTCCCACATAGTGAGAGGTCCTCCAGGAAGGGGCTGTGGCTGAGCTGTTCACCTCCCATTCCTAGGGCCCTAGCTAGTAGGCACTTAATAAGTATTTGTGGAATGAGTGATGACGATTTGCGAGGCCAGCCTCACTCCCCAGCCTAGCAGGGCCTGGTAGACAGTCCTGTCCACCTGGTCTCAGGGCAGGTCTGCACCTCATGTGGCTGGGGCCATGGAAGGGGAAGGGTGATTTGGTTCTCCAACACAGATTCCATCTGGGTGCCTTTGGGCAGGTTGTGCCTCGGGTCCTTTTTTTTTAATGGGATTTGTTTGGAGGGGTGACTGATCATGTAACCAGTGCCTTGCATGTTCTATTATTAAAGAAGGATGACATATTGGATAAGAGTACAGCTTTGGTGCCAGACAGCCTGGATTGTTTTGGCTCTGCTATTCCCAGCGGTGTGACCTTGGACAAACGATTTGGCCTCTATGTGCCTCTACCATTTCAGTAAGGGGTCGTCAGTAAACAGACAATGTATAAACAAATAATAACCAACACTCCCAGAGCACTCCTGTGTCAGGCACTCTTACAGGGGCTTTCCACACATGAATGCACTCTACCCTCATGACGCACAAAGTGGTACCATTTTACAAAAGAGGAAACCAAGGCACGAGGAAATTAAGTAACAAGCCTAAGATTGTGCAGCTAATAAGTTAGAGTCAGGATTCCAGCTCAGTGGCTGGCACATTTTAAATCCACCATGCATGTTGGCTGTTACCATGAACAACAATAACAATCTCCCCAGATGGGTTTCTGTGCTGCAGCTTTCTTGGCGTCTGCCCCAACACATTTTACTGCTCCTCTCTGGGCCTCTGTTTCCTCACCCAGGATGTGTAATTTCTATTTCACATTCTGATGGGAAAATTTCTGGTGCATAGTAGGAGCTCCATCAGTGAACCAGAGCGTTCTCAATGAGGTGCTCTGCCCATGGCGCCCTCTGCTGGTGGCCTTCAGCACTGTTGACTTTACTCTTGTTGCAAGGGGCTCTTTATAAAGTAGGGGCGCCTTTAACAAAGGCTGCTCATTTGCCTAGGGAGGGATGCAGAATTGTCTTCAGGATAGTAATTGTGAGCCCAGACCAGACACCCTGTCAGTGGATTTTGGAATGGGTTGAGAGCATCCTATGAGAGTTTGTGTGGTCATGTTAGGAGGAAGTGGTTCTAACTTGCTTTGTGACTGTGGCCAGGTTGCTTAACCTTCCTGGGCGGAATCTATACATGAGAAAGATTGACTGGAATGGTCTAAAGACCTTTTCTGCATCATGGCTGAATCAGTCCCTCCATGATGCTCTTTGTCCCCTCCACTCCTCGCTCCTCCAATTCCACCCCGTTTTCCTCAGATTCACAGACATCTCCCTATGCAACCTTGGGCAAGTTACTTAACCTCTTTCTGCCACACCTGTATAAGGGAGCTCATAATAAGGTTGAATAAATGAATGCATGTAAAGTGCTCAGTACAATGCCTGACACATAATAGCTGCCCTCTCGACCTGTTATTATTATTGTCGTTGGTAGTATTCCTACATTTCCTGGTGATATCCTTCTAATCTGCCAGAGAGTAGGAGATACACATGGGTGTCTTATGCTGCTGTGTGACCTTGAGCAAACCACGTCACCTCTCTGAGCCTCAACCCTGGAGACTTCTTTAGGAGACTAAAAGCCATACTTTAACCTGATGCATGGAACCCAGACACGTATCCTCCTCTGTCCTAAGGGTGACTATAGAAGGCTGAGATACCTATCCTGCAACTGACAGGGTGAGACAGGACTCTTGTTTGGGTTCCCACAGAGATAGGGATGGTCTGGGATTCAGAGAAAAGAGAATCTCAGATGAGATCTCTCATCCTGGCCCTTGAATTCAGACCCTAGCTGTGTGACCTTGGGTAAGTTGCATAACTTCTCTGGGCTCAAATCCTCCATTTGAGGAATGAGGACCAGAGCCACCCACGTCATGTAGGGATATGGGGAGGGACCAGAAATACTTTGGAGATGTGCACATGTTTCCTGGGAATGACTTGGGTTTTCCCTGCCCAAGAGTCTTGAGATTTTAGGCTGAAGGTCCAGAATCTATCTTTTTAAAAATTAGTACTCAAAGGAGTCGTGAAAGGTAAATTTATGAGAATTAAGGTGCTGGGCCCTCTGCAGACACTGTCTCATTTAGCTACCTGACCCCCTGGGGGGATGGAGGGGCATGTGTAACAAATACTACTACTGTTACTGCTGGTGCTTCCAACTGACACCAGCCTCCCTGTAAGCCAGACATCGCCCTGTGCCCAGAGGCCCAGAAAGGGGAGGGGATTTGCCCAAGGTCACTGGAGAGGGAGGTGGCAGGTCTGAAACCTTCCAAGGCCCGTGTTTTTTCCAAAACACCAGAGAGGGCATGGAGACTTGCTGGGGAAGAGATCTTCAATTGGTGGGGGGAGGGGTGGTGGGGAGAGCGGTGGTGGGGTGCTGCGCAAACACTCCCATCTAGTTAGGCTGTGGTGGGGTGGGTGGGGGCA
The DNA here is from genome assembly GCF_024542745.1 of Macaca thibetana thibetana. Taxonomy (NCBI): domain Eukaryota; kingdom Metazoa; phylum Chordata; class Mammalia; order Primates; family Cercopithecidae; genus Macaca; species Macaca thibetana. The sequence goes on from NC_065587.1 coordinate 69,278,616, forward strand.
TGGGGTAGTAGGGGCATGGAGAAGCTGTTGTGGAAAATGCTTCAGGCCCTTGTAAATATTTGTAAATCATACTTAATAACAGTAATGTCTATCACTTATTGAGCACTTACTTCGTGCAAGGCACCCTGCTAAATACTTTGTGCACATTAGCTCACATCTAAGGTCACTTCCCTCCATGCCCTTGTTCTGCAGAAGCTGAAGCCCAGACAAGGGCCTTGACCCACCTCAGGTCACAAAACAAGTTCTCATCAGAGCTGGGTTGGCCTCCTTTTCTTTTCTTTTCTTTTTTTCAGTCCAGGACTCCTTTCCCCAGTCTCTCCCAGACTCCCAAGGTGCCAAACTTTCTCCAGGGAATTCCTAGCCTCAGCCTCACCTCTCTGTCCCAAAATGGGCAGAAAAAGACAGGGGCCTGGTGGTGGGCCAGCTTCCCAGGCGGCCCACTTTCCTGAGGAGGGCTGGGCCCTGCTGGGTGGTGGGGGCTGGAGGGGCTGCTGTATGGGTATATTTAGACCTGCTTCTTGCTGTGCCAGGGCCTCGGGCCTCGAGAATCAGCTCCAGCCAGCTGAGCAGAAAGCCAGGTCTGTCAGCAGCAAAGCGGGATAAAAATAGTTTCTCCTGTCTGCTCACAGAGCTGGGCAAAGGGGCTGGGTACCTCCCCCTCCCCTTATTATAGCATCTTTGTTAGCGGTTCCCTGGGCACTGGACCAGAAATGACACCCACCTCCTCCAAAGGCCTGGCAGCTGGTACATCTGCCCACGGGGAGGAGGTCCCTGAGTCCAAATGAGCAGTGGACAGAGTGAGGTCTGGCCTAACATGACCAACGCTGCACGGCTTGGGGCTGATGCCCACTGACACAGGTCCAAGGAACTTCAAGATAATTCCAAGGCTCTTCCCCACCACCCCCACCTCTTGGAATTCCCCGTATTCTGGTCTTTCCTGACTGTGACCCAATTCCTGTGGCCTACAGGGAGGTCCAGAGCTCTGCAGGAATCAACAGGAAAGATTTTTCAGGGGGGTGTGGAGATTACAGTGAGTGGCTCAGGGTCTTCAGTTGCCCATCCTGGTTGGTGGAGCTGCCTCCCGCTCCCTCGGGGGGTTCTCCAGTGGGCCCTTTCTGGGCTTCCTTCCGGAGACAGGGTGTGTTGCGCAGTGCTCCACCTCCTCTCCCGGCCTCCTACTTTCTGCTGTGCCCCCCCTCTCTCTAGAAGGCCCATTCCAAACCCCTCCCTACCCAAAGGCTGGCAGTAGACACTTCACTGCAGGGGAGTCCACAGCTGGGAAGGAGACCAAGAGGCCTGAGGGACCCCATCTCTCCTGGCAGAGGGCCTCCAGGCTGTGGGGGCCCCTAGAACCTGTGGATGTAGCACCCACCAGGGAGGTGTGACAGGGCACACCATTTATGCTCTTGTGACTTCGGGCAAGTCATGGCCCCTCTGTGACCTCAGTTTTGCCTCTGTAGGTTGGAGTGAATCCTCCCCTGCCCCCCCTGCCCTTTGCCCACTGTGGATTTGTGTGGCCAGAGAGTGCCTTTGGGATGTGTAGACTGCTGCACTGACATAAGGGACTTGGTGTACTCTCCCGCCCTCCTTCAGCAGTCAAAGACTGAGACTCTCTAAAGTGTGGAAGCTCAGCTCGGGACCCTCATGACCCTCTCGTAACCCCAGGCTTTAGAGGAAATCAGGGGTTCCCAGATTCCGTATCTCACATGGGTCTCATCATTCCACACTTCCACTGAGCCCTGTTAATTCACAGGAAAATTAGATTTCTGGGTCCCTAGAAGGTCAAAGCTGAAGGAGATCATATTCAACTGTTTGATATCATGAAAGGGAAACGGAGGCTGGGAGGAGAGGAGAGACTAGGCCAGGACCACCCGGAAGGCTAATGGTGAATCTAAGACTTGAACTCAGGCCAGCCTTGAGAATAGATCTGGACATGACCTTGGACTGGAAACTGGGCCTGAATCTTGATTCTGGACCCAGCGCTTTGCCCTGGACCTGTTCATAGATATTGAAATTTGAAATTGGACATGGATTTGTTCTGGATAGCAGACCTGGACCTATAACCTCAGACACTGACCTTGTACCTAGTCCATGGACCTGGTCCTATACCTGAAGTTTGACCTAGGCATTGGACTTGGACCTCAGATCTGTACTTGGATGATTGGACTGAATGTTAGACCTCGACCTAGACTTTGAACCTGGGCCTCTGACTTGTCTTTAACGCGGACCTTGGACCTGGACCAAGGCCAAGTTACCAGGGAAATGGGTGGTTAGAGAAGACTCAGATGGGCCTGCTGTGTGTCCATGGGCACCTCCCCAGACTTCTCTGTGCTCACTCTTCCAAAAGATTGGGGAAGCCCTTTTGCATCACTGCTCCCCAGAGGAACTTTCTGAGGAATGGATGTGTGGCAGCTGGGGACATTGGGCCGGACTCCTAGGCCTGGCCTGGAGCGACTACCTGGCGCCATCAGAGGGAGTGAGAGGAAGTGGGCGCTGGTTTAATGTGGTCAACTAGATAAGCCCATGGGTAGAAGTAGGAGAGTTTCCTCAGCTTGCTGGGGGAGGCTTAATGTAGCTGCAGAGGGCAGACAACTGCGTTATTGGATTGGCATTGATCCCTCATCTGCCTGGGTTGGATGCACTCTGAGAGGGCATGAGGGCAGGACAGGGTGGGGATGCAGAGGAAGGGGGGCCTAGCTCCCAGCTGGGGTTCAGCGTTAAGGTAGAGGGGAGGCAGACACTCCAAAAGATGTTCTTGGCAGGGGCCCACAGAGACCACTGACATGCATATGGGTGGGCCACCTTCTCTGGGGTGGCTGAGAGTCCCAGCATCCTTCAGGATGGGGGCTCTGGTCTGGGGAAGGCCTGGTGGAGTTGGAGGGTGAGGTTAGCGGAGGGTTAGGATGATGTGAGTTGGCATCTCCCAGAAAGACTGAGTCTGTGCTCAGAATTACCCAGGGGAGACAAGGGGAAGGGAAAGCAGTGGAGGAGCAAGAGAAGGATCTTACTGGAGGGGACAATGAAATTAGATCGATTCCCACTTATCAGGGAGCTCTGCAGAGAGACCTGGTGCTTTCTCCATTTTGGGGGCTCCCCTTTCCTATTTAGGGGTTCTGTGGGCTTGGGGGGACCCTGGAGCACAGACGCACTTGCTGCACCCTCTGCTCTGCCTGGTGGTAGAGCTGAAAGGGAGTAGGAAGGCAGAGAAGAACATTGCTCGTGTGTGTGTGTGTGTGTGTGTGTGTGTGTGTGTGTGTGTGTGTGTAGGAGGAGGAGGAGTCCTCCAGGAATTCTCCAGCATTCTCAGGCATTCCCAGAGCTGGGGTACACCTCTTTAATTTGGGGTTCTGCATCTTTATCAGCTAGGAGCATGTGGGTTCTCTGACCTCCACATTCACAAGCTCCCCCAACCCCTGCTCCCCCGACCCAGGTTTCCCTCCCTCCAGCCTCCTCCTGACCCTGCAGCCCGAGCTGCAGGAATGGCTTGTAAGAAGATCTTTCTAATAACTGGAACTATCTCCAGCCCCAGGCCTCCCCCTCTCTCCCTCCCTCCCTCCCTCCCTCCCTTCCTTGCTTCTCCTCCCTCCCTCTCCTCATCTTCCCCCCTCCTCTCTTTCTCCTTGTTTACCCAGCACACTTACACACGCTGAGAGAGAAAAACGTCGGCTCAGCAATTTTTCACACTTCCCTCAAATGCTCAGCAAGGTTATTTCCGGCAGAGCGGAGACAACGGGCCACCAGGAGCCGGCAGGCTTTCAGCAGACCCCCAGCACCCTCCACCCACCCAGGGAATAAGGGATCCCTCACTGCCCAGTCTGGCCACACCCCAGGGAGGGAAGAGGCCCCCGAAAACAGGACAAGGCAGACTTTGTATTTCCAAGTCATACCTTGGCTTGGTCTCTGGCACTGACTTTCCACTGCAGACACTGCCAAGGTGGCCAGGCCAGGGTGCCTGTCCTCAACATGGGGTAGCCTACTGAGACCAAAGCCAAGAAAAATGCCTGATCCCAGAAATGCCGCTACCCTCAGCCAGGTGGCGTATGTTCAGTGGAGCCCTAAGGAAAACCTGACAATGGCCTCCCAGCCTCCTGTTAGACCCCTGTGCAGGCATCTCCAGTGCTTCACACTCCATACTTGACCTTCACAGAAGCTGAGCTTGTCAAAGTTGGAAGGATGCTTAGTTTCTGCCATCAAAACTCTTTCACTGCTGGGGAGGCTGAGGACCAGAGAAGGGAAGGCACTTGCCCAAGGTCACACAGCAAGTGAGAGATATAGAGCCCCGGCCTCCAAGTTTCAGGCCAGGTTTCTGGCTATCAGGACAGCCTCAGGATTCCTGAGAGGTGAGGGAGTTGGTCTGGAGCCCCGTGGGGAAAGGGACAAAGACGGAGGTGGTTCTAGGGTGTTAAACCCGGTGGAACCTCTGCAGAAACACCCTGCTGGTGGCTCTGCACCCGCCCTGCTTCCCACTATTCACTCAGGGGCTCCTTTCAAAGCTTTTCTGGACTGAATTCAAGGCAAGGCATTCTCTTGCCTCCCTCCTGAGGAACAGCCTGCAGTTTTGGCTGTGAATGGGAAATTCTCTGGGCTTCTCTGGGTTTCCTCAGCTGGCCTGGGGACAGGACCAACGGGGCTTCAGGGGCTGGAATCCCAGAGCTTTGTGTCAGTCCCTTAAGGGATCCATATCCCAAGCTTGCAGATATTTCAGTTTCCACCAGCTTTGAGCACACACTCTCCAGCTTTGGCATAGCCCCAGGTCCACCCTCTGTCCTGCCAGCCCTCAGCCCAGCTCAGCCATGTCCCTGGGCTTCTGTCCTCCACCTCAAGAGGCCCTACGGTCACGAAAAGAGGACAGTAGAATAAGGGATATGTGGACAGAGGAGAAGGGGTTTCTGTTAATGATCTGGGGGAGGCTAGGGGATGAGGGGCTGTAGCTGTATCCCTGATCACTCTGTAACTTCTTTGACCTTGATGAGGTCACAAAGCCCTTTGCCCAGCACTCTCTCTCTCTACCTGGTGTGGCAGAGTGATGGAATGTGGGTGAAGTGCTTGGAAATCCCAGAGGTGGAAGCCCCCACCCTCCCAGACTCCTGTCTTTGCCATCTCAGTTCCCCCCTCATTCTCGGCCCTTTCTCTTCTCCTCTCTCAATCTCTCTCTCCCCACCCCCATTCCCCCCCCCACACACACCCCAAAGCTGCCACATGTGATGTCAGATCTCTCACTACCAAAGGGACACCTCCTCTCCAGACACCTGCCCTGGTGGGGGCCATCAGGGGAGAACCCCTTTATGATCCCCTTGGTGGAGGATGGGATCCACAGAAGCAGTCTCCACTTTTCCCTGCCCTCCAGAGATCACCCCCTTCTGCACCTGAATGACCTCTCTTGTTCCTCAAACCCTTGTCCCTGCAGGAACTTATTCTGAGAAGAGATGGGAGTGTGTGTGTGTGTGTGTGTGTGTGTGTGTGTGTATGTAGTAGGGAGGGGGCTTACGAGGAGCACCAGGGTTGGTTCTGGAGGGGGTTTGAGAAGCTGGGGATGGGGAAGAAGTGCAATCCAGGGGACCAGGAGCCACTTTGGGGGAACCCCTCCCAGAAATCCCCTCTTTCTTGCAGTCGCCAGGACAGGCCCAGCCTTTGGCAGGCATGTGGCTGAGGGTAACAAAAGAGTTATTGAGAGAGGGGGTCTGAGAGCACTTGAGTGACATCGGCAGGGGAGCAGGTTTGAAGGGAGGGAGGGTGCCCCCAGCCACCCCCAGAGAACCAACCCTGTCTCTCCAGGGACTGAACATCCAGGGCTCTTTACCTTCCCCCTCCCCAGGCAGCCAGCTTCTCTTCCTCAGCTGGGGAGAGGGAACCCTCAAACTGCCTTGCGCTTTAGTCCCCAGCACTGGCCCTTCATGAACAGACCTCTCTCTGTGTTCTCTCGCCACCCCCTCACTCTAGCCCTATTTGAGGGCCACAACTTTCAAAGTACCGACTGGCGCGTGGCTGCGGGATGGGCCGACCCCGCGACTTTCCCTTTGTACTACCTAGCCCCTGCCCCGCCCGCACGCACGGCCCTTGGAAAGCCCGGGAGGCGCCCACGGCCAGAGATATCTCCTCCCGGGGTTTCCTGTCGCACGCGCCCCTCCTCGTGGCCCAAGTTGGGGAGGGCCCCAGCTCCCCTCGTCTCTCCTCCCAACCCCCCCGCCGGGTCCCACTCACCGTTGTCCCCGGGAGGCCCCCGGGCGCCAGGCAGCACGTAGGCTGTCTCCAAGGGGTGGTAGGTGGGGGCCGGCACCCCGCTGCACTGGAAGCCGTCCCCTTTGATCTTCTTTACCAGGAAGGAGCGCGGCATGGTGCGACTGGCGGGGGGCTCGGCGGGGGCAGTTGCGTGGGGCCCCGGTGGGGGGAGGCGGCCAGCCGGGCGCGATTGACTGTCCGCGCCGGTTTTCAGCACTGGACAGCTCCCAGCGGGCAGGCGGGCGGGAGGCCGCTCGGAGCCGGCACGGGTGGCGGCGGCCCCTGCTCGGGCTCCGGCTCGGGCTCGGGCTCCCACTCGGGCTTGGCAGCGGCGGCGCGCAGACAGGGGATCGCAGGAGCTGTGCTAAGCACTCCGGCTGCCGGCTTTATATGGGACGCAGGCTGGAGGAGATCAGGTGGTCCCCTAGCAATGGAACTGTTCAGCGCTCTAATCCATCAAATGTCCCCCAGGACAATCGCTCCGCACACGTTCCCCTGAACCGGCAGCGGTGGGGGCAGGCCAGGCGCAGGGAGCAGCGAGCAGGCAGGAGGGGAGAAAGTGAGGGTGAGAAAGGCGCAGAGACAGAGAGAGACGGAGAAAGGGGAGTGAGGGGGGCGGGGAAAAGAAGAGAGACTCGGAGAAAGACAGAAAGAGACATACAGGGAAAGGGAGACGCACACGCTGAAAGAGGTAGAAATAGAAGCAGAGAGACCAAGATAAGGACAAAAAGACACAAGAGAGAAACACAGAGAGAAGAAAGACAGAGATGGAGAGAAGTAGCAACACACACACACCCACAGGAGGAAAAGAGAAATCCAGGCACACAAAAAGGAAGCCCCCCAGGAATGCAAAGAAAGGGAAAGAAAAGTGCAAAATAGGGGCAGAAGACGAGGGGAACGGAGGGAGAGCGGTCCCGAGCAGGCGGGGTTCAGGCACATGGGGCCACAGGGAATGGGATGCAAAGAACAGAGTGTGCACTGGCCAGCAGCGACCCTCCCGCCTCCAGTCCTCTCCCTCTCCCCCAGTTCTGAAGTGGCCAGGGTGGACACTCAGCTTTAACTAGAGTAAGTCTCCCCTCCCCCCTGCTCGGGCTCCCACTGGAGCCCCCTATTGGGTTTGGGGTTCAACTTTCTTCTTCCAGAACTGGTTGGGGGGGGAGCAAGTCCCCCACGTCGATGGCTGGCCGCGCTCAGTTGGTCCTGTTCCGGTGCCTAGCTCAGGCGGGCGCTGCAAGAGGAAGTGAAAATCGTCCAGTAATTAATTTTCCTCCTGCCGGGGGGTGGTGGTTTTGACACATCCGAGGCTGTGTCTTTCCCTGAAGCGGGGAGCAGACAATAGAGACACGTGGACTGGGAAGGGAGAGGGGGGAAGGGAGGGGGAGCGGGGCTCCTGCTGGAACTCTTTGCAGGTCAGCTCCTTTGTCTCTAAAAGGATCTGAGCAGACCCTCCACCCCCAGTCGGACCCAAACCTAGGGGAGCCCCCATATCTTGGCAGGACCAAGGAGCAGGAGAACTCAGTCCCCTGCCCAGAGACTGCTGGGCAAAGCCCCATGGTGGTAGACCAGCTTCAGCAAGTGTGGGATGGCCAGTGCACAAGAGTCCCAGAATCAGACTCTAGGAATGCCAGGCTCTCACTGTCAATGGAATTCTGTTTATGAGATGCAAGGCTGGTGGAATGGGGATGTCCTTTTGGGACTGGGTCATCCAATACCAGTTTGCAGGCTAAGACCTAGAGAGGGCTTGGAGGTGCTTGAGGTCATGCAGTGAGTCAGCAGCAATTGCCAGAGACCTCAGTGGCCTCCGGGCACCGCTGAATCAGGGCCTATCATTGTCCTCGAGGTGTAGCCCAGAAGTCTCAGAATAAAACTGGGGCCCCTTGTGGTGGCTCAAGCCTGTAATCCCAGCATTTTGGGAGGCTGAGGCAGGGGGATCACTTGAGGCTAGGAGTTTGAGACCAGCCTGGGCAACATAGTGAGACCTCATCTCTACAAATAGTTAAAAATAAATTAGCCAAGTGTGGTGGTGCACACATGTGGCCTTAGCTACTTGTGAGGATGTGGTGGTAGGATCACTTGGGCCTGGGAATTTGAGGCTGCAGTGAGCTGTAATGGCACCATTGCAATTCAGCCTGGATGAAAGAGCGAGACCCTATCTCCAAAATACTACTACTACTAATAATGATAATAATAATAAATTAGAGTTTCCAGTGCAGGATCTCTTGGCCTTGAATACTTTCAAAAGACGTAAAGATGCAAGGATGTGTAAACTGAAGGTTTACCGTTGAATTTACCATGTATGGTTTTAGATTGTTTTCCCTGACCCAAATAAGGAATTAAGGCAGTTTACTCCCTATATATAAACATTGAAAAACATATTGCAAGTCCAAAAAAAATGGGGGCCCCTGATTTTGTCAAGGCCTTGCATGATCTAGAAGTCCCCCACCATCTTTCCTGTTGCATTGCCTCATATCTTGCCCATGTGATTTTTTTTTTTTTTTTTTTTTTTTTTTTTTTTGAGATGGAGTTTCACTCTTGTTGTCCAGGCAGGAGTGCAATGGCATGATCTCGGCTCACTGCAACCGCCGCCTCCCAGGTTCAAGCGATTCTCCTATCTCAGCCTCCTAAGTAGCTGGGATTACAGGTGTGCACCACCACACCTGGCCAATTTTTTGTCTTTTTAGCAGAGATGGGGTTTCACCATGTTGCCCATGGGACTTTTTTAAAACTCTGTCACTGAGAGTTGAGGTGACCACACCCTTGACTCAGGGCATGCCCATACATTCTCTGCTCCAGCCACAGGTGCCTACTGGTTCTTTGGGCTTGCTGTTCTCTTGACCTGCATACCGTTTCCAATGCCCAGAGTCCTTCCTTGCACTTCACCCTAGGAAACCCCTACTTGTCCTCAAGACTCAGCCGAAGTGTCACTTCCTCCAGGAGGTGTCCCTGACTTCCATCATTGTAGGCTGGGCCAACTCACCCACTGGTCCCTGAGCTTCATGAGGACAAAGACTGTGTCCTATGTATGGCTCAACACACTCTTAACAGTGTGCACTAGGGTCTTCCAGCTCCCCTACTTACTAGCCATAGGTCCTTGGACAAGTTACTCAACTGCTCTGTGCCTCAGTTTCCCCACTTATAAAATGGGAATAATAATTGTCACTACCTAAGGGTTGTTGGGAGCTTTAGAAGAGTTGCAACATATAAATGGCTTGGAATGGTGACTGGCATATGGTAGGAGCTCAGTGAGTGAGGGTTCTATACATGCAGTTTTGCCTGTAGCATGCGGCACTCATTTGTTACATGTTAGTGGGATTCTGTTTAATGAGTGGTGAACTAGGCATCTCTGGTCCCTGCTTTCTTGCAGCTGATCTTGCAGCTGTCCATCCATTGAGTGGATGGACACCAAGCAAGAAAATCCTTAAATCAATGATATATTTTCAGATAGTTGTCCAGGGCTGTGAGGAACATAAAACAGGGTGAGATGATGGAGAGTCATGGTGCCTTTAGACAGGGTGACCAGCAAGGGTCTCCTGGGAGAGGTGGCATGTGAGCCTAGACTTGAGCCAGCCATAGAAGGAGCCCAGGAGAGACTGCTCCAGGCAGAGGCTTCACAAGTTCAAAGGCTCGAGGCAGGAATGAGCTTGGGCAGCTGAGGACAGCAAGAAGGGAAGGAAGATGAGTTCAACACATCAGCAGGGCCAGACCCAGAGATTACTCCATAAATCCCAAATGAATGAGTGAATGAAAGAATGAATGAGTATACGGGTGAGATTCAGCGTATAATTATAGCTTATAACTGTGACTAAGTAGACCTATTGGTTGGAGAATAACTTTTCATTGTTTGCATAGAGGAAGTTGCTTATTTGTTCAGTCACTGACAATTGTTTGTGGTGTAGCCATATTTTTGAGTCTGTGCTGAGTACTGGGATCTCTGTCCTCTAGGGGTGCCTAGTTCACTGTGGGTAAATAAGGCAAGTGGGTGTCATCTAGCTCACCTCCACCTGCCTGATGGTTCTACCTCTCCAACCTCACACTTAAGAGATGGCAAAATGGAGCCCAGAGTCCTTAACAAGGAATTTAGGTCACAGCAACTTGGGACAGAGCTGGGACTGGACTGTTCTCACTGGGCAAGATAGTGATCCACCCCCTAACTGATCAAAGGAAGCCCCACGGAAATTATGTATTGATAGGTGCTGTAGCCCACTAATGTCAGGTTGAGGATAAAACCGCAGGTCTCTGACCACAAGCTGGAAGGTGGTGTGGGTGCATTTAGCAGATAAGAAGAAACTTTTAGCCCAGGAGATGAGGTTCCAAAATACTTTCAGCGGGGAGGAGGCCTTAAGCATGGATGAAATACACAATGGCCAGCAGAATTTCATCACTAGGACACCAGGAAGGGCCTTCAGTCTCCCAAGCCTCCCCCACCCCAGCTTACTGGTTTCAGAAAGTTCACTGTTGGGAATTAATTTCTCTAAGTCACATGAAATAACGAAATAACTTTTATTCCCAAGGATGTTCGTTGCAGCATCAGAGACGGGAATGAAAACCCTGGATTGGAGAAAGCAAGGAGAGGGTTGTGAAGAAGACATTCACTCCATGTAGTATTCTGCAGCCATTAAACATTCTCATATGGGGAGATAAGCTCATAGAATATGTTAAGTGAGGGGTGCAGAATGCAGAAATCTTACAGCACGTTCACAACCTTGAACCAAAACAAAAATAAACTCACACAAAAGAGTGAAATAAGGGTCTGGAACTATGGGGTTTCCTCCTCCCTTCTTTTTGCATTTTCCAAAAAGATCATAAAATATTTCAGTTCAGCTGGGTGCTGTGGCTCACGCCTGTAATCCCAGCACTTTGGGAGGCCGAGGCAGGCGGATCACGAGGTCAAGAGATCGAGACTATCCTGGCCAACATTGTGAAACCCCATCTCTACTAAAAATATAAAAATTAGCTGGGCATGGTGGTGCGCGACTGTAGTGTCAGCTACTCGGGAGGCTGAGGCAGGAGAATCTCTTGAACCTGGCATGTGGAGGTTGCAGTGAGCTGAGATTGCACCACTGCACTCCAGCCTTGTGACAGAGCGAGACTCCATCTCAGAAAAAAGAAAAAAAAGTCAGTTCAACAAATATTTATCTTGAGCACTTGCTAACTGTCACTTACTTCCAAATAGAAGGAATGATGAAGTTTAGTAAACCATGTCAGGATGTTCACTATTCATTCTGACTTTTGGGAAGATGGCATTGTGAATTTTCTCAATGGCGATAATAATTATTAGTACATCGCCAGCAACATTACAGAGTCACCCCACATACCTGGCACTATGCTAAGCACTTTCCCTTTGGAGAAGTTGACCTTGCCTGGGGCTTTAGATTGAGGGGGATTTGGAGTCAGGCTATTTTCAGTTTAAATTCCTGCTCTGCCATTTCCCAACTGTGTAATTCTCTGTGCCTCCGTTTTCTAATCTGTAAAATGGATGTATAAATTGGGCCTGTCTCACAAGGTTGCAGTGAGGATTAAATGATAATATATGCATAAAGTGCTTAGAGCAGTGCCTGCCACACAATAACGTGATAAATGTTGACTGTTGTTATTTATATATCCTCACGCATCTAAGCCTTACCATGGCCTCATGGGAGAAGGTGCTGTTATTGAAATGACTGGTTCATGGCTATATGGTCACTGTGCAGAGGAGCTAGAGAGCGTCCCATGTCTTCATGGCCTACTGCCTTCCTGCCCAGGAGCCCCAGGTCTTGGCATAATAGGTCTAGCTGGCTGCAGGCTTGGCCTTCTCTGGCCTACCTAGTCTGCTCTGGCATCTTCCATATTTTAACTGTGCCCTGCCCATCAGGAAGGAGGGCAGCTACCAGGGTCTAGGTGTGAGTCTCAGGGCTGTGTGACCCTAGGTAGCTGGCAGAGCCACCCTGGGCCTCACCCTGCACATCCATAAACAGGGGTTGGGGCATCCTATGATTCACTGGCTTAACTCTATGGGGTCAGGAAGGAGCACTGACTGACCTGTGAGTCAGGAGCCCAGTTCCAGCCCTGGTTCTGCTCCCTCTGCCCTTCCCTTTGGGCCCCAGCTTTCTTGTCTGTCAAATGGGAATGGGACAAGATGGTCCCTGAGCTGCTGTCCAGACCCGGTAATGGAATTCTGTATGAATTCCAAGGAGGAAAGTAGCCACAAATGCATCCGCTCCACGCTGATGGGGCTCTTTCTCTGGTAAGCTTCACTTACTCTGCCATTTCTCCAGTGTATTTTATCAGACCCACCTCCTCTGAGCCAAAGAAAAGAGGGTAGGAGAAGGATGAAACAAACTCACAGCTCTGTTCACTCAGGCTCATCACAGAGATGACTTGCCCAAGGGCATGTGGCAGGTCCTCTGAAATTTGAGGAAGGCTGTGTTCTCTTTTGTGTCATTTTGGTCCTCCGGGAAGCAGATGTGAAAACGGAGGTGTAAGTGTAAGAGATTTATTGAAAAAACCCCGTGAGAAATGGAGGCGAGCCTTCAAAACAGGATGCAGGTCTGATACTGTGAAAGCAGAGGTGGAATAAAGAAAGATTGGGGAAGAGGGAGCTCAGGCCATGGTGCAGGTCTAAGGAAGTCCTGGCCAACCCAACGGGAGCTCCTGTGCAAAGATTTCCTGTAGAGGAGTCCCAGAAGGGCAGGCGCTAGTTTTCTACCATGCTCAGTCATCAGCCGGGCTGTCTTGGAAGAGTGGCTGCGCTGGGACACTGGCAGATTGCGAAGGTGTTGCAGCTGGAGGCTCTCAGTGACTGTAGTCCAGAGAAGATCTGAGTGGCACCTCCCTAAGGCTGCCACATGTTTTTCTTTATTCATTTAATAGACACTTACAGAACTCTGGGCCATGTGCCAGTTACTGATCTATGCACTTTACAAATATTAGTCAATCCTTACCCTCGCCTTTTGAGGCAGATGGTATTTTTAGCCCCATTTTATAGAGGGAGAAACTGAGCACAGAGAGGTTAAGTAAGTTGCCCAAGGTTTCACAGCCAGTAGGTGATAAGCCACAAATCCAACCCAGGCAAGCTGCTTGGAGGCTGTGCTCTGACCACTCCACCACACTGCCCCCTCTCCAGCTGCAAATGCCTTAGTGGCAATTTCTGGGAATATTTCCATTTTCATTTCTCATTGGCTCAGGACCTCACAGCCTTAACAGACTTTAGGAAGGGGCCTACTGTGGTGGTTGGGGGCATGTAGTAGCTTCAGGGTCCCAGCAAGCCCTGAAGCTACCACCTTGCTCCCTCAAAGACTTCCACCTCAATGCGTTTGCATATACTGTTCCCACTGCTCAGAGTGCTCTTCCATCCCCTCCTTGCCTAGGCAACCCCTCCTCCCATCGCTCCCTTGCCTGACCCCAGGATCTAGCCCACGACAGGGGTGATATGTGGTGGAAAGGAGCTAGTCGACATTTATTGAGCACTTATTATGTGCTAGGAGTCAAGTCCAGCTCTTTACGTAGATTGCCTCACTTAACCATCATAACAACCTGTGAGTGTGGCCCATGGCTATCCCCATTTTACAGATGAGGAAACCAAGGCTCACAGAGGCAAGATGACTTGCCCAAGGAGACCCAGCTAGGAATCAGTGGTATCAGTATTTAAAACAGGCTGCCTGGCTACAAAGCCCTGATCTTAAACCTTCCCTCTAAGAGGGCAAAAGGTACCAATGCTGGGGTGGGTAGGCGAGGGCCCTCCAAGGAATGTCTCTCCCCTCCCCGCTGCCAGGGCTGACAGGTCCTTGAGTGGGATTCCATATCTGCTCCATTCATTGCCGCACCTCCATCATCTACCCAGTGCTGGGTAAATAGTGAGTGCTCAGTAAATACATCAATTGAATGGATGAATAAACTGGTGAGTGAAAAACCTTTTTGTGACCTGCAGTCGCCTTGGTCCCCTTTGACCAGAACTAGGTTGATGTGTCAACCCTCAAGATTTCCCTCTATTTTGGGTGATAATTAGATTTCTGTCCTGACTGTTACAGACACTGATATTCCTCCATTAAAATGTCTTTCTTTCAGACTGGGTCAGGTTGCTCATGCCTGTAATCCCAACATTTCGGGAGACCGAGGAGGGCGGATCACCTGAGTTCAGGAGTTCGAGACCAGCCTGGCCAACATGGTGAAACCCTGTCTCTACTAAAAATACAAAAATTAGCTGGGCATGATGGCGCATGCCTGTGATCCCAGCTACTTGGGAGGCTAAGGCAGGAGAATCGCTTGAATCTGGGAGGTGGAGGTTGCAGTGAGCCAAGACTTCGCCACTCCACTCCAGCCTAGGTGATGGAGTGAGACTCTGTCTTTAAAAAAAAGAAGGAAAGAAGAAAAGTCTTTCTTTCAAAGTTGGAGACATCCCTAAACATTCTAACTCTTGTCCCCAACAAGGTCCCATCTTAAGCAGGTCTCTGAAACCTCTGGAAGAAGGAATTGGCTGTCAGGAGTCTGATCACCAGGCTCCCTGCAGGGTCAGGGGATTTGGGGTAGGCCTCTGGCATGGTTTAGGGGTGGGCTAGCTAAAAGCCCCTAGACAAGAGCCCACCATTCAAGCAAGTGGGATAACTCAGCGTTTGGGCCTGGGTCACCCTGAGCCAAGTTTTATTTTTTATTTTGTAGAGACAGGGTCTTGCTCTCATCCAGGCTGTTGTGCAGTGGTGTGATCATGGCTTATTGCGGCCTTGAACTCCTAGGGTCAAGTGGTCCTCCTCCCTCAGCCTCCTGAGCAACTGGGACTACAGGTGCATGCCACCATGACCTGGCTAATTTTTAAACTTTTTGTAGAGATGGGATTTTGCTATGTTTCCAAGGCTGGTCTCAAACTCTTGGCCTCAAGTGATCCTCACACCTCAGCCTCCTAAAGTGCTGGGATTATAGATGTGAGCCACTGTACCTGACTGAGCCAAATTTTAATCCCGGCTCTGCCTCTTCAAGCCGGTTGGCCCTGGGCAAGTTACTTTGCCTCTTTGCAGCTCTATGTCATCTCTGTAAACAGAGGCCAGTGGGAGCACCTGCTAAGTAGGGCTATAGGAGACTTCATGTATAGTTAGCCCTTGGTAAATGGGAGCTCTACTTGAAGGGCCTTTGAGATATCAGCATTGTCTCCTCCCCACCCCCACTTGACAGTTGTGGAACCTGAGGCATGGGACAGGGAAATGCTTTCCTGGAACATTCAGGCTCCCTGCCAAGTCAGGACGGGCTTCCTCACTCCAAGGTGGCCTCTCTTGCCTCCCTCTCTTCCCCACCAGCCGAGCTCAGAACCATGCCTGGCAGATGCTGAGGCGGCATTGGAGCTGCAGAGTTGGCATTTCCGGGCTCCCAGGACTCCTGGCACAGAGGAATCAACCCCTCTCAGCACCTCCGGCTCTGCCTCCTGCTCCCTGCCTCTGCTCATACACCAGCTGGGACTCATCAGCTTCTAGAGAA
The DNA here is from genome assembly GCF_024542745.1 of Macaca thibetana thibetana. Classification (NCBI taxonomy): domain Eukaryota; kingdom Metazoa; phylum Chordata; class Mammalia; order Primates; family Cercopithecidae; genus Macaca; species Macaca thibetana. The sequence continues at coordinate 69,294,276 of NC_065587.1, forward strand.
AGCCAGGAGGTGGCCCAGGTGCATGGAGGCAGGGGGCTGTCAATATTGACCTGCGCTTGACCCCAGACTTTGCGGGTGGACAGGTTGCTAAGGAGTCAGAATGTCCACATGCCCCTAGTGCTCATCTTCCTAGCCTCCCATCTCACCTGGCTGCAGAGGGAGAGGGGGAGCACAGGAGTTGAAAGCGTGGATGATCTGGGTTCACTTCGGCTACTTACCAACAAGTTATCCAGCCTGGGGAAGTTTCCCATCCTCTTTGTATCTCAGTTTCTTCAACTGTTAGATGAGGATGCCGATACTAATGGCTTATCTTGAAGGGCGGATGGGAGATGAGTGGTGTTTGCACACAGCCAGTGCTCAAGCACATTGGCCATTGTTAATTCCGAGGCTATCCTCTTACAGTGACCTCCTGGGCCTTTCAGCCCCAAGGAGTCTCTCCTCTCTCTGACTCCTGTGGCTGTAATTGTCAAGATCCTGCAATGAAATTCTGCTGGAACCCAATCCAGACTGTGAACTCTTCAAGGGCGGGGACCCCATACAGGTGCCTCATATAGGCCTGGTACACAATAGGTGCTCATGAAAAGGCCTGCTTGGCTGTGATACTACATGAACTTACAGAACCCTCACAACTACTTTTGGAGGCATATGATATGATCATCCCCTTTTATAAAAAGGGGGACAGTGGGTAACATCGAGGGGAGTGGGCAGGTAACCCTCCTATTGGCCATCTAGCACCCTCCAACATCCTTGCTTCTGAGACCTCACCTCCCACTCATGGTGCCATTCTGGCACGAGTGTGGTGGTTGCTACATTGAGTGTCCAGAGGTAGCAGGGACTAAAGTCCTGGTGCCTAGAGAAATTGCCCAAGCAGTTGGGCATGATGGCTCACGCCTATAGTCCCAACACTTTGGGAGGCTGAGGTGGGTGGATCACTTGAGGCCAGGAGTTCAAGACCAGCCTGGCCAACAAGGTGAAACTCCATCTCTGCTAAAAATACAAATACAAATAATAATAATAATAATAATAATAATAATAGCCAGGCATTGTGGCATGCACCTGTAATCCCAGCTACTGAGGCTGAGGCATGAGAATCATTTGAACCGGGAGGCAGAAGTTAGAGGGAGCCAAGATCGGGCCACTGCATTCCATCCTGGGTGACAGAGTAAGACTATGTCTCAAAAAAAAAACAAACAACAACGAAAACAAAAACAAAGAAAAAGAAAGAAAAGAAATTGCCCGAGGGCTCACAGCTGTAAATCTGCAGATATTTACCGCGACCTGCTATGTGCCAGACACTGTGCTAAGGGCTGGACACACAGCAATGAACAAGACAAAGACCTGCTCTCATGTGGCTTACATCCTGCTGAGCCAACAGTAGGTAGATACGCCAACGTCCTGTCATAGAAAGCAACAGGCAGGGAAGTGGGCAAAGATAGAGAGAGGTGGAGGCCGGGTGCGGTGGCTCACACCTGTAATCCTAGGACTTTGGGAGGCCGAGGCAGGCGAATCACAAGGTCAGGAGATCGAGACCATCCTGGTTAACACAATGAAACCGCAACTCTACTAAAAATACAAAAAATTAGCCGGGTGTGGTGGTGGGCGCCTGTAGTCCCAGCTACTCATGAGGCTGAGGCAGGAGAATGACGTGAACCCGGGAGGCAGAGCTTGCAGTGAGCCGAGATTGTGCCACTGCACTCTAGCCTGGGCAACACAGCGAGACTCCATCTCAAAAAAAAAAAAAAAGATAGAGAGAGGTGAAGTGAGAGCCATTTTAGATAGGGTAGTCAAGGAAGACCTCTCTGAGGAGGTGACTTTTGTGTAGAGCCCTGAATGCGGCAAGTGCTGGGTGGAGACTCAGGGAATCTGCTTTAGCATTGCTGTGGCCGGAAGAGATCCCAGGACTGGTGGTGCCTAGAGCCCAGTTGCCTAGATCAGCTTCAGTGTGGATAAATGGACTCCCCTGCCCCGGCGAACTTACCTTCCTGAAGCAGTTAAAAGAACAGGGCACATGACTTAGATTCCCTGAGCTTCACTTTTCTCATCTGTAAAATGGGGATTGGAAAGCGTAGCTTGCAATTTTGAGAGCTCAGTTGATTAATAGAGATGGTCCACATAAAATGTTGGGCCAAGAGCTGGGCTGACCAGATTCACCTAGTCCTTGGTGGCTGGAGTGGGCAGGTGACCCTTATTTTGGCCGTCCAGCACCCTCCAACATCCTTGCTTCTGAGACCTCACCTCCCACTCATGGTGTCATTGCTGGCCTTCCCAGCTCCGTCTTGGCCAGGGGGCAGTCAAGTGACCCAGGTTAGCCTCGTGCCATACTGGTGCGAGTGTGGTGGTTGCTACACTGAGTGTCCAGAGGTAGCAGGGACTAAAGTCCTTGTGTCAGCATTCAGCGTTGGTGTCAGCAGCACGAGCTCTGTCCTGGGGACCTGTGGTGTCAGCAGTGAAGTCTCCCTCAGGCCAGGGCTTTGGCCTGATTTGAGGGCTTTTTTTCTTTTCTGGATATGAAGCCTGTAAGCCTTCTGACCCTTCTGGAGATCCTTCAAGCATGTGTGCAGCCATGGGTCCTGGATGGTTTAGCAGCCCACGCCATTGTCTGGAAACTCCACTGGTACTATTTTTCTCATGTTCAGCTGGATGCTTTCTGTGCACAGACTCCACCCTTCTGGCCCAGATGGCCCCTTGGGGATATGCACATATCAAGTTCTTTCCACTGTCCTCACTTCGAGGGCAGGGGCCTGGGTTGTTCATTTTTGTGTCCCCAGATCCTAGCACAGAATGGCTCAGAGGAAAGGTTCAATGCATGTCCGTGGTGTCAACAAATCAGTGGCAAAGGATACAGTTTCCACATATCTCCCCATCCTGCTTGCTTCCCCAAACCATGTTCCAGTTTGTCAGTGTTCTTCTGAATATACAGGACCAGAATCGAGCACAAAACTCCCAGAAATAGGTGAATGGAGCTGAGCAGAAGGAAACTGTCACCTCCCTTACTGTAGATACTGGACTTCTAATTACATGACCAGACATTTAATAAGCTTGTTTTGTTTCCCTGGGTGGCATATATCAAGCTACTAGCAAATGGTTTGTTTTTATGGCCCTCTACCCACATATTGTTGCAAAACCTTACTTTACTGCCCTTCTCCCTTAATCTCATGCTTACAATGGTATTGCCCCCTCTCTCACTTCCCAGGAATGCCAAATAGATTACAGCTCAAGAGCTCAATCTTGATTGGTCTGTAGCCTGGAACATGGGGCTGAGATAGATGCTGTAACTGAGTTTGGCCTCAGTGAGAAAGACTGCTGCAATTGATTAACGATGTCTGCCAAGCTTCGTAAAGTGAAGTAATGTCATTCCCTATCACAAGGTCCTAACCTGGGGTCCATGAAAAGAATTTAGTTGGTCTGTCATTAACTTGGATAGGGAAAGTATTACATCTTTAATTTAATTAACCTCTATCTGAAACTTATCATTCCTTCAATTATGAATGCAGGCAACAGACCACAGTGGTATTAGCAGGACCTGTGACTTTGTCACCAATAGAAATCACAGATTTTTAAAAATTACATTACAGATGTTCTGCATATCTTGAAATATCATTTACATGCATTGTGTCTTGGAAATGATAAGTTATTTGCTAAGCACTCATTTACTCCCTCACATTTGTTTAGCACCTAGTCAATAGCCTGGTGACATGCCAGGACCTGGGCTGCGTGCTAGGCAAAAGGGAGATGCGTAAGGCTCAGTCCTTCCCTCAAAAGAGAAAAGAAGACAGTGACAATGAAAAAGCTTGATGCTTTGGTGGGGGAAGTACCTGAGGCCCCCAACCCAGCCCAGAGGGATCAGGGAAGGCTTCCCAGAGGAAGTGGCCTCTCAAATGAGTAGGAACTAACCAGACCCCTGAGTGCTGAAAAAAAGTGTTCAGGGAGCAGAAACAGCATGAGTAACGAAGCTGGGAAAGAAAGAGGGCACAGGGCTTACAGAGTATTCCATTGTGGGGAGGATGGGGAGGGGAAGAGAGAAGAGGGGAGATGGCTGGAGGGGTCAGGCAGGCCCCTGGAGGTCATGCTTGGCGGTACCCTGGTAGTGGGGAGGAAGGGGTGCTGGCTCTTGCTACCCCATCTGTCTCAGTGGTATTGAGCTGTGACTTCAGTGGCCTGGGGAAGTTCAAGGTCATGTCTGGGGTGGAGGAGGTGGAGACTATCTCACCAGGGCTGGCAAAGGCCAACTGGGAAGCTGGGGCCAATACCTGCCCCTCATGGCAGCCACCACAAGGGTCCTTCTGCTCAGAAGGCCCGAGCAGACCCTGTTCCTTTATTTATGGGCTGTGTGAGCAATTTGCTCCTTGCTGGCCGGCTGGCTGGGTGTGCGATGCGGGGATTACTCACGCCCCAGTTGTGGTCCGGCCTCTGCAGGCTGCGGGGTAGTGAGTGAGGTAATTAAGTGTAAAAGATGGAGCAGGCAGGGGAGGGCTGAGGGCGGTGAGCAGTCACTGGTTCTTTTCAGGAGCAGGGGAGTGAGATAATGTAGGATAATAGCCTAGCCAGGCCCTGCCCAGGCAGCCCGGCCTGTGCCGAGGGGTGCCCCCCAAACAGCCAAGACAATTCAGCCTTTTCAGGGAAAATGGGGGGGCTGGGGCAGGGCCTGGCTCCCAGGGACAGCTGTATGGAAATGACAGCTCCTCTCCTTCGTCCTGTCCTGTGTTGGCTCAGGGTAGGAGCAAGTCTAAGTGTCTTCAGCTGGGGATGAGGCCAGGGCTGGGGGCAGTAGATGGGACCAGGAAAGCTGGTAGGTGAGAGGAGGGATCCACATGGGGCTGGGAGACTGAGCTGTGTGTGTGGCACAGGTGCAGTGATTCATGGCGGCAGACTCCAGGGCCTGACTCATCTGGTGGAAACTGTGGCGTGGCTTTGGCTAGCTGTGTGACATCAGCCTAGTCGTGGTCCTTTTCTGAGCCTCAGGGCTCTCATCTGTCAAATGGGGCTGTCAAACAATTTCTACTTCCCAGGGGTGTTTGGAGAATAGCTCATAGCGCCTGACGCACAGGGGCTACTAAATGCTTGACATGGTGAAGTCCAGAAACAGAGTGCATTAGTCATTCACTCATTTAGCGGATAAATGTTTATTGAGTGCCTACCACATTCTAATGGTTCCTGGGAAAGCAGCAGTGACTAGAACAGAGTCCCTTTCCTCTTGGAGATGACATTCTAAGAGGGGAGAGAGACCATTAATCATGAAACACATAAGCATAAAAGATCATACCAGCAATCCCACTTCTGAAAACTTATTCTATAGACATGTTTGCACACATGTGGAATGAATGCATTCATGTATTTATTGCAGTTTTGTTTGGCATAGCAAAATCTTAGTAATGATCTAAATGTCTGTTACACATGGACTGACTAAAGTATGGAGTATCTGAATAATGAAATATTACATAGCCATTACAAAGGGTGAGACCATTTCTATTTGTATTTATTTGTATTTATTTTTTTTAGAGATGGGATCTCACTATGTTGACCAGGCTGGTCTTGAACTCGTCGTTGGTGAGACCATTTCTTATGTACTGATATAGAAAGCTCTGTAAGATGTCTTGACAAATAAGAAAAGGAATGTGAAGGATAGTTTCTGTAAAAGAGGAGATAATTTTAAAAATGTATTTATATTGGCTTGTGTATATATGAAACTAATAATAGTTGTTACCCAAGGAGAGGAGTAGGGGTGGAATGAGAGACAGGGAGGGGAGGGTTTCATTGTATACTTTTCTATAACTTTTATTTTTGTATGAAGTGAATGTATTACTAGTTCAAAAAAGAGAAAATAAATATTCAGCTTCCTCTTTCCTCCTTTCCTTCCCCAGCATTTGTTGGAGGTGACTGGTGGGATTTGGGACTAAGCAGGAAAGGGAGCTGAGTGAGTCGGTGGCTCAGTGTGCCTGGGGATTGAACAAACAGGTTCATATATCAAGGATAATGAGAGCCAGGTTGCTCACCATCAGAGAAGGGAATTACAAGTATGAAAACAGGAAAGGCTAGAAAGAACCCTGTGGTGTTATATTGGAATTAGAGGAATCAGTGTAAACTCATGGCTTTTGATATATATAGTTTCATAAGCATGCATGAAAGTGTGTGTGTGTGTGTGATGCATATGTGCATTTCCCAGTTCTGTCCACAAAAACAGCAACAATGAACACACCATGTAGCCATGAATACACCTAACACCCAGATCTTGGGTTTTAAATACCATCCTCCACTGAAAGGAATTGGGGCTTGGGAAAATGGTAGATTTGAGGGCTGGAGCAGGAAAAGTGCCCAGTGCCTGGTACCATGGTACATGAAACATCTAACTGTGCCATAAGATAGGCAAGTGCTCAAGTAATGCTGAGGACATGTCAAAAGAGCCAAGGTGCCAACTTAAAGGGACTCCCAATGGCCAAATCTGGGACAACTTGAGTATCAAAATAATGACAGTAACAGATTATAACCCATTAAATAAAAATAGTACTGATATACACACACATACATGTATTGCATACGCACATATATACATACACACGTGCAGAAAGAGAAAGCTCTTTCTTACATTAGAATGCCCAGTAATAGATGTAGAAGGAAGGATGCAACTAGTATGGTAATAATTGATTCCAACAAGAAGCACTGCTAGATGCTAAAACTAAAGCCATTGTGTGAAAATTTGTTGAGGAGTAGGATATTTACATAGTCTTAAAGAGTCTTTCCACAAGATACGATAATTGCAAGAGGAAGGAGAGTGACTTTATAGTGAAGAAACATGGCAGAGACTATCTTAGTCAAGTGATCAAAGACTGCATCACTGTTACTGGACAAACTGACTTGAGCCTCCTGATGGGATGCACAGGGAAGAGTGAAAAATCACTTCTGTGATGTTCCTGCCAAAGATGCAAAACCGAAATCTAATCACGAGGAGCCGTCACATAAACCCAGTTTGAGGAATCTTCTACAAAATAACTGGCCTGTAACCTGGGTAAGTATCAAGGTAATGAAAGGCAAAGAAAAACTGAGGGACCGTCACAGATTAGAGGAGACTAAAGAGATAAGACAATGACATACAATGAGTAATTCTGGATGGATCTTTTTGTTTATTATAAAGGACATTATTATTGAGACAATGGACAATATTTGACTGGGCTCTGAAGATTGGATGGTAGTAATATATCAATGTCAATTTCCTGATTTTGATGATTTTATTGTGGTTATGTAGGAGAATATGCTTGCTTTTAGGAAATGTACACTAAAGTACTCCAGGATAACAGGGAATCAAATTGACAATTTACTCTCTAACAATTCAGAGAAAATCTCTCTCTATATAAATCTCTAAGAGAGAATGATAAAGCAAATATGTTTATATGTCAACATTTGGGGATTCTGGGTAAACAATATATGAGAATTCTTTGTACAATGTTTGCAACTCTTCTGTAGGTTTAACATTATTTTACAATAAAGGTATTTACATGAAACTGAAACCATATGATGTCAAGTAATGATAAGTGATATATAGAAAAATCAAGTGGGCAGGGGAACAGAAAATGAGGGGGTGGTGCTATTCCAGATGGTATGGTCCGGGCCTCTCTAGGGGAGGACCTTTGAGCAGAGACCTAGTGGGAGGGAGGGAGTAGCTCCGTGGATACTTGGGGAGAGCCTTCCAGGCTGAGGGACCCATCTGAGAAAAGACGCAGAGTGGAGCCAGCTTTGCCTGTGTATTAGTGTCTATTGCTATGTAACAAATCATCACCAACAAACAGCCATTTAGCTTACAGTTCTGTAAGTCATAGTCTGGCACAGAGCAACTGGGTTCTTTGCTCAGGATATTACAAGGTAGAAACCAAGGTGTAGGCTGGGCTTAGTTCTTATATGAAGGCTTTGGAGAAAAAAATCCACTTCCAATTTCATTCTTTTCTTTTCTTTTTCTGCAATTGCAGAGAGGAAAGGAGGAAATTTTTGATAGAAAAATCTTGGAGATCCTGTTGCTGTCACCCATGGGGCTGTTGGAAGCTGGGGTTAGTCCAGAAGTTTTCAGGTAATGCCAGAGTGTTGCCTTGGCCAGAACTCTCAGTTGCCTCTGAACTTCTTCCAGCCCCACACAATGGCTAGGCTCTCCATGAAAGGAGACCAGTTGGCAACAAAGCCAACATTCCCAACACCCTGAGGGCACTGAAGGATTGGCTAAGTTCTCCCTGGCAAGCCTGTTCCCCGAGAAAATGGAGGACAGAGTCCTTAAAATGAAAGAGTTGGGGTCTGCACCTATACTCACCCTTTCAGGGAGTCTACCTTGGATCCCAGGCAGGCCCCCACAAGGAGGCGGTGTCGTTCATCTGAGGTAATACCCGAGGTTTGCTATCTCATGGCCACAGAAAACTAGGACTTGGACACACCAGAGTGAGGTTAAGAGCAGAAGTTTAATAGTCAAAAGAAAGAAAAGCTCTCTCTGTTGCAGAGAGATGGGTCTTGCAGAAAATGGGTTGCCCCCAAGTTCATTCTTGTTGTTGGCAATGTTCAATGCCTCGCGGTTGTGGGACTGACAGTAACAGATTATTTTCTTGTTGGCTGTTAGTTCCTAGAAGCTACTTGCATTCCTTGATGTGTGGCCCCTCCATCTTCAAGTGAGCAATGATGTGTTGAATCCTCCTCATGCTTCAGGTCTTTGACTTCCTATTCTGTGACCAACCAGGGAAAACTCACTGCTTTAAAAGGGCTCATAGGATTAGATCGGGTGCTGTGTTAGTTCACTTTTGCATTGCTATAAAGAAATACCAAGTGGGGGTGTAGCTCAGTGGTAGAGCGCATGCTTAGCATGCATGAGGCCCTGGGTTCAATCCCCAGCACCTCCATGAGTGTTTTCTTATACTTTGAGCATTTCGTTTCAAGTGTTTGAATACTTGTGTTTGAAATACAAAAAACTAGCCGGGCGAGGTGGCAGGCGCCTGTAGTCCCAGCTACTCGGGAGGCTGAGGCAGGAGAATGGCGTGAACCCGGGAGGCAGAGCTTGCAGTGAGCTGAGATCCGGCCACTGAACTCCAGCCTGGGCGACAGAGCGAGACTCCGTCTCAAAAAAAAAAAAAAAAAAGAAATACCTGAGGCTGGGTGATTTATAAAGAAAAGTGGTTTAATTGGCTCATGGCTCTTCAGGCTGTACGAGCATAGCTCCAGCATCTGCTTCTGGTGAGGCCTCAGGAAGCTTCCAATCATGTAGAAGGTAAAGGGAGAGCAAGTGGTGTCACATAGTGAGAGCCAGAGCAAGAGAGAGAAGGGGAAGGTGCCAGACTCTTTTATTTTTTATTTTTGTTTTTTGAGACAGAGTCTTGCTCTGTCGCCCAGGCTGGAGTGCAGTGGCACAATCTCGGCTCACTGCAACCTCTGCCTCTCAGGTTCAAGTGACTCCCGTGCCTCAGCCTCCTGAGTAGCTGGGACTACAGGTGCACGCCACCATGCCCAGCTAATATTTTTGCATTTTTGGTAGAGATGGAGTTTTGCCATGTTGCCCAGGCTGGTCTCGAACTTCTGAACTCAGGCAATCTGCCCACCTCAGCCTCCCAAAGTGCTGTGAATACAGGCATGAGCCATGGCGCCCGGCCCCAGACTCTTTTGAATGAGCAGATCTCCTATGAACTAACTGGGTGAGAACTCACTTATTAACAAGGGGATGGTGCTAAACCATTCATGAGGAATCTGCCCTGGTGATCCAATACCTCCCACCAGGCCCACCTCCAACACTGGGAATCACATTTCAACATGAGATTTGTAGGAGACACACATCCAAATCATATCAGGCATACCCAGAGAATTTCTGTATCTTAAGGTCATTTATGCCAAATAACATAACCTGATCACAAGAGTAAACACCACCATATTCACAACTCAGGGTATTTTACAGGACACGTACACAGGATGGGGAGGACTGGGCTGAAATACTGGGGGCCATCTTAGAATCTGCCTACCATAGTTGGGGGGTTGAGAAACAAGAAAGCCAGTGTGGCTGGAGCACAGTGAACAAGGGAGTATGGATTCACTTGTGCTAAAAAGCACCCCTGGGGTAGAACCCAGTGGATGATGTAAGTCAGTGGAATGTGTGTTGAAGAGTAGCCCTTGGAGAACCAGTGGGCCGCTGGGCATAAGTGATAAGTTCTGTTCTGTGCATTTGGCCCAGTAGGCACAATACCAAGAAGCCATGGGCTCGTCAAGGGTCCATGGAAAAGTCTGAAATCTAAAAAAGCTGGCTGGAAAAATATTTTAAAACTTTCCAAATTTGAAAGACTTAATGAAGAGCCTACCAAGTAGCATTGTGTCAACGGGTCATGAGCAACGCCCAAGTCTCCTAATAGTTACATATGCGTTCTATTTGATGTGACTGCATTTTGTTTCCATTTTAACATTATTGTAGTTATTTTTTTCATAGTATTATGTGCAATGTACAAATAAAAAGAAACAAAAGGAGATGCCCTGAAAAGCAAGTCTCTCTCCCACCTCTGACCCCCAGCCACACACCTTCTCCCTGCTGAGGCCAGTTTCCTGTGCTTAAAGGTATTTTGTGCACATGCTAATGAACATGTACATATACACTTGACTCCTCCCCTTTTCACAATGGTGGCTGTTCTGCCTGCAGTGTATCTTGGAGATGTTTCCTATTGGCCCCTGTGGAGCTACCCATTCTTTTTTTTTTTTTTTTTTTTTTTTTTTTTTTGAGACGGAGTCTCGCTCTGCCGCCCAGGCTGGAGTGCAGTGGCCGGATCTCAGCTCACTGCAGGCTCCGCCTCCCGGGTTCACGCAATTCTCCTGCCTCAGCCTCCCCAGTAGCTGGGACTACAGGCGCCCGCCACCTCGCCCGGCTAGTTTTTTTTGTATTTTTTAGTAGAGACGGGGTTTCACCGTGTCAGCCAGGATGGTCTCGATCTCCTGACCTCGTGATCCGCCCGCCTCGGCCTCCCAAAGTGCTGGGATTACAGGCTTGAGCCACCGCGCCCGGCCGAGCTACCCATTCTTTTGTGCAGCAGCAGAGCAGTCTGTTATTTGGATGAACTGTCATTTGTTAACTAGACATGCCCACAACCCTGCCACCTCTTTTCCTAACACACGGGGCAGTCTTGTCCTCTCCCAGACTCCCTGGGAGGGTCACTACTTTCACACAGATGACACCCACCTCTGCCCATGGAATCTGGCTTGCTCAGTGGCTACCTGGCAGGATTGAGTGACACCACTCAGAAGTGCAAAGAAGGCAGTGAAGAAGAAAGAAGAATTTATTAGGTGCCCCAGGAAGGGCTCAGTCCTGCCAGTCTAAACATTGTTGTACATACCTCCTGATACGTTTTTCTAGAATGTCTCCAGGAATGGATTGCTGGGAATAAGTGCAAAATAATGCCCAATTGTTCTCCAGAGTGGTTGTACAACTGACTCTCTTATCACCAGTGTCAAGGAGTCCTTGTTCCACATAATTGATCACATTTGGATTTGTCTAGCTTTTTAAGTTTTGCCAATTGAGTAGACAGGAAATGAGCTTTTAATTTGGATTTCTCTAATTACTCAGAGGTTGAGCATCTTTTCAAGCTTCTCTATGTGTGTCCAAATCTTTAGCCCATTTTTCTTTTGGATTGTTTGTCCTTGTCTTATTGATTTGTAGGGGCTCTTTATATATTTGGGTGCTAATCTTTGTCAGTCAAATTGTTGCCGACATCTTCTAGCTTGTGACTTGTCTTTCTACTTTTAAAAAATGGTGAATTTTGATGAATGGTATCAGTTGCAATGTAACTACTTTATTAATATTTGCCTTTATGGTTTGTCCTGTTTCTTGCTTCAGAAATCCTTTCCAACCCAAAGCCATCCCCGTGTTTCTATGATGCACTTGTATATATATTATTTATTTATTTATTTTTGAGATGGAGTCTTGCTCTGTCGCCCAGGCTGGAGCAGAGTGGTGCGATCTCAGCTCACTGCAAGCTCCGCTTCCTGGGTTCACGCCATTCTCCTGCCTCAGCCTCCCGAGTAGCTGGAACTACAGGCACCCATCACCACACCCGGCTATTTTTTTTGTATTTTTTAGTAGAGACGAGGTTTCACCATGTTAGCCAGGATGGTCTCGATCTCCTGACCTTATGATCCGCCTGCCTTGGCCTCCCAAAGTGCTGGGATTACAGGTGTGAGCCACCACACCAGGCACATGTATATATATATTTCTAAAGGGATCATATGTGCATCCTGTTTTGTAGCTACTTTTCCACTTACCTAACATGAATGAACATTTTTCCATGTCTAAATATTCTACAACATCATTGGCAAATAGTTGCATAGTTTTCCATTGTATGGAATATACAGTGTTTATTTACTGACTCCCCTATGATGAACATTTAAATTGCTTTCAGCTTTCATATGATCAATAATGCTACCAAGAATATCCTGGAGCTGCTGTGGTCCACATTCATGATCATTTCTCTTAGATAAAGTCATAGAAATGAAATTGCCCATAGAATTTAAGGCTTCTGATAATTTTACCAAATTTGCCAGAGGATCCACTTTTGATTCCTTTCCAAGAAGCAATATGCCATTGTGTTCAATTGCCCTTCCCAAGAGTCTGGAATCAGCAAAGTAGGGGTCCCGGAGATGATGTTTTGAACCGAGTCTGGAATCAGCAAAGTAGGGGTCCCGGAGATGATGTTTTGAACCGGAGCTGTTAGCAGGCATGTTCTGTTGCGTGAAGAAACAGTTACTGTAGCAGATATTTTTCCTGTCCTCTTCCTTCCTACCCTCTCCTGACTCCTGACAGGTAAGATGCCATTATTAGTGATGTTAAGAGAAAAGAGCCAAGAAATTAGGCCTGCTTTGGTAATGATTCTTGGCTAATTAATTGCATTTCCAATGGCCATAAGCTTCTGCCTCAACCAGCACCTCTATGTGTTGAAGGCAGGAAAAGGGGTCCCCTATAGCTGCTGCCTCCTGCGCTGGGCACATAACATTCTCATAAAATGTTTGTCCGGTCAATGAAGGATTTGGGTTTTTTTAAAGAGACAGAGTCTCATTCTGTTGCCCAGGCTGCAGTGCAGTGTCATGATCACGCCTCCGGCAGTCTTGACCTCCTGGGCTCAAATGATCTTCCCACCTCAGCCTCCCAAGTAGCTCGGATCACAGGCACACACCACCATGCCTGGCTGATTTTTGTGTTTTTTTTAGAGATGGGGTTTTGCCATGTTGACAAGGCTGGTCTCGAACTCCTGGGCTCAAGCAATCCATCTGCCTTGGCTTCCCAAAATGCTGAGATTACAGGCATGAGCTCCCAGTCAGGAATCTTTTAAAAGTCTCCTGGATTGTCTTGGATGAGAAAAAAAAGAAAAAGAAGTCTTCCAGAGAACTCGAAAGCCTTTGAACATGATTCCCTTCCTTCGGAGGGGTGAGAGGTGGGTACCAAGCATTTAATTCTTAAGCATTTATTTTAGCAAATATCAACATGTATAGTAATTGATACTAATTTTCATGTATGGCAGCACAAAGTTTCCCATTAGCATGAATTGGCTTTTTGTTTTTTTAATGAGGCTATTTAAAGAAAAATATTAAGTAAGTTGGTGAAAGATAGCCTGCAGATGGGGGTGGGAAGGAGTTCGTGTGATTTTTGCCCAAACTTTGAGAAACACTGCTTCCGTGGAAACTGCTCCTTGAGGAAGGCCTTAAGCCAGGGCTGGGTTGGGTCAGGAGAAAGCAGGGCCTTGGGATTCCAGGCCGAGGGCGCTGGGAGGCTCTGGAGGGTGCAGTGAGGCTGCCACAGTCAAAGGCCGGGCGGCTAGGGGGGGCCTTCGGAGCTCTTCCCGGTATTGAAATCATATTTAGGGATTACAAAGTGTGATCCTTCTCATTGTGTCATTTGACACTCACAGCAACTTTGTGGAGTTTCAGGCAATAAGGAGATTGCCCTGTCAGTTTACAGAAGGAAACGGAGGCGGAGAGAGATGCAGCAGTTTGCCCAGGGTCTCAGGTGAGTAAATGGCCTCAGTGGTGGGTGCGGGCAGCATGGCCGGAAGAAGCGGAATTTGGTCTGGAATTTGTGGAGATGTGTCAGAAGTTGCACCTGTGGGACCAGGGCACTCACAGCCCTCTCCTAATAACAGTAACAACCACCATTAGCATTTATGGAGTGCTCACTGCGGGCTGGCTCTGCGCTGAGCAACTCTGGCTGTCTCACTGCACACTTTACACTAACGCAATGGGAGGGGAGGTGTCATTATCCACCAGAAAGTGTCAAGGGCAGAAGTTATTGATTCATGGTGCCTGCTCTTGTAGAAATTTGAATTCCAGTAAGGGAGAGGGGAGCCAGAAAATAACCACGGGAAGACATCAATGAATGAGATAATTTCACATAACGATAAACGCCAGGGAGAAAAAACCCACAGGGCAATGTGATATGGCCTCTGGAGGTAGGGAAGGAACTGCTCCAGATGAGGCCATCAGGGAAGGCTTCTCTGAGGAGGTGACATTAGAGCCGGAGCCAGTAATGTCTGGACTTGAACCTGGGCTTGTGGCATGGGAGAGTCCTGCGTCGACTCCAAACCTCCCCTCCTCTGTCTCCTTGTGGATCACAGAATGCTTTTGCCAGAGACTCGATCCCTTGTTAAGAATCATGGAGTTGGCTGGGCACGGTGGTTCATACCTGTAATCCCAGCACTTTGGGAGGCCGCGGCAGGTGGATCACTTGAGGTCAGGAGTTCAAAACCAGCCTGGCCAACATGGTAAAACCCCGTCTCTACTAAAAATGCAAAAAAATTAGCAGGGCATGGTGGTGTGAACCTGTAATCCCAGCTACTCAGGAGGCTGAGGCAGGAGAATTGCTTGAACCTGGGAGGTGGAGATTGCAGTGAGCCGAGATCCCACCACTGCACTCCAGGCTGGGTGACAGAGCAAGACTCTGTCTCAAAAAAAAAAAAAAAAAAAAAATCATGGTGTCATGGCTTAGGGAATGGAGTGTCCAGGAACTAGGGATGAAAAGATGGTAAGATATCCAAGCTGGAGAGAACTCACCTGTGATGCTGTCTTGCCCAACTCCAGGAGCTTCATGCACTCGCCTACAGTGGAGTTATGCAACATTAGGGGTCTCTCTAGATGATTCCCCTGGCCAAAGGGAAACCAAGTCCCAGAGACAAGATGCGTCTTGCCAAAGGTGGTAGCTTACAGCTGTGCAAGTTGTACTGCGCTCCAGGGAGCCCAGCTGGAGGCTAAGGGGATGCCTTGCATCCCACCAAGGGGCTGCACCAGGAAGAAAGGGTACCTGTGTCTAATTCACACAAAGGAATGCTATGGGCTAGAGGTGGCCCTGAGCCTCACGGAGGATGGGGCAGAGGTGAGATCCCCACATCATCGTGCCATCCTTTTTCCCACCTCTCTTGCTTCCTGCTTTGTTCCTGCCAGCCCCTGGAGGGCAGGCAGGTGAGCATCCTCACCACTGAGGGATGCCCCCTCCTTAATTATGGCAAGGGGGGCCTTTGCAGCCCAGCTCAGGCCTTATGGGACAGTGAAAAAAAGCAGGCTGGCCAGGATTCCCTGGGGTTTTTTGTGGAGCTGATAGGCTGAGGAGTGGTTGGTTCTGGGGGTGGGGGTGGCCCAGAAGTGCCTTATCTCCTCTGGGCCAGTGTCAGCTCCTGTCCCCAGCCTGCAGCACAGGCTGGAGCTGCCAGACGAGACTGGGGACCGCAGCAAATTTGCATTTATATTGGAGACTTCTGTTTCCAGGGCCTGGGGGGAGGAGGGGTGGCCAGCACCATCAGCTGAGCAGAGATGCAGGAGAGGAGGGGCCTGCAGCCCTGTCCTGCCAGGGGCACAGGAAGTAGCCGGTGGGCCAGGTCTGCCTGGCTGAGGGAACAGTGGCACAGAAGGTTCTCTGGGCACGCGGCCGGCCCCGACAGCCTGCCTGTCCACCCTCCCAGACACTCGCCAACATCAGCTGGGAGTTGGCTCTGCCTCCAGGCCTAGGAGAAAGGTCAGAGGCTGGTGCCAGCAAGGGACTAAGCAAGGCCAAAGCACTCCTGTGACAGGGTGCAACTGCGTGTCACCCAGTCTCAACCCCACAAAATTGTAAATTGTTTCAGCCAAGAAAACGGAGGCTCAGAGGGGCTTAACCATTAGCTCAAGGTGATCCAGCTTATCATCCATGCCCCATGAGCCTCCTAGGAACACCCAGGATACTCACACACCCTGGGGGATGCCATCTATACTTAGGAGGCAGAGAGGAGTCGACACCCTTTTTCCAGCTAAGTTCTGGAGGGTCAAGGAAAGTCATCGCAGGCTCGTGACACTGTTAGGGCTGGTTTTGTGACAGCTTAGGAATCATGTTTCTTTCTCTCTTTTCTTTTTCTTTTTTTCTTCTTCTTCTTTTTTTTTTAGAGACAAAGTCTCACTCAGCTGCCCAGGCTGAAGTGTAGTGCAATCATGGCTCACTACAGCCTCAACCTCCCAGGCTTAAAAGATCCTCCCACCTCAGCTTCTGGAGTAGCTGGGACCACAGGAGCATGCCACCATGCCTGGCTAATTTTTTTATTTTTTATTATTAGTAGAGACTGGGTCTCCCTATGTTGCCCAGGCTGATCTTGAACTCCTGGCCTCAAGATATCGTCTCACCTTGGCCTCCCAAAGTGCTGGTGTGAGTCACAGCTCCTGGCCTCATGTTTCATTTTATGATGGAATCCATAAAATGGGTTTTTTAGGGCCAGGTTCAGACCAGGTTTCCCCTTGTCTTTGGAGAATGTAGCTTCTCCCATCTGAGGTTCCATGTAGAGAAGGAATGAAAGGAAGGAAAGAAGACAAGAAGAAGGGAAGGAGGGGGGACAGGAGGAGGGAGGAATAGGGAGTGAAGTATAGGATAAATAAGTAGAAGAGTGGGGCTGGGAATGGTGGCTCACACCTTTAATCCCAGCACTTTGGGAGGTCGAGGTGGGCGGTTCACCTGAGGTCGGGAGTTCAAGACCAGCCTGACCAACATGGGAAAACTCTGTCTCTACTAAAAATACAAAATTAGCCAGGTGTGGTGGCGCATGCCTGTAATCCCAGCTACTCGGGAGGCTGTGCCAGGAGAATCGCTTGAACCCGGGAGGCGGAGGTTGCTCTCCAGCCTGGGAAACAAGAGTGAAACTCTGTCTCAATCAATCAATCAGTCAATCAATAGAAGAGGGGATAGAAAGAAGGAGTGGAATGAGGGGAGGAAGGGAGAGGGAGTAGATGAGAAGAGAAGATAGACTCATCCTGCAGTCCCCACCAGGTGTGCTTGTTGCTGTTGGAATTGCCCCCTCTGTGCCCTTTCCCTGGCTGTTGTATGGAATGGTGATCCTCTCCCCATCCTCCTCACCCTACAGCTGAGATTTCCCTCCTGACCTCCAGTAGCAGGTGAGCCCTGCTCCAGGTGAGGGACCAGTGACAAGCTGGTTGGGGCTCCAGGAAGCAGAAGTTGGGGCCTTGTTGTGATCCCTGGGCTTTATTTCCATTCCTTAGTGCTTGGCTGCCTCTGGAGGGGGCTGTGCCTTGCTCTTTGAGTTCTCTCCACACACTCCCTCCCCCACTCTTCCAGACGGAGGTCTTGGCCCCATTCCCCCAGCCTGTGGCTGTAGGCTTGCAGCTGACAAACCTCCTGGTTCTGGCTCTCCGTCCAGCAGAACAAGCCCTCCCTGTCTGTCACCAAACAGTCAGGACGGTCTGTTCCACCTGGCGGGCTGGACTATTGCCCAGCGTAGTCTTGGGAAGTGAGGACCAGGGCTGAGAACCCACTGCCTGAGTTCAAATCTTTGCTGTGCCTCCCTGGCTGTGTGGCCTTGGGCAAGACCCATTACCTCTCTGAGCTTCTAGCTTCTCATCCGTCAATGGGCATAATGTTAGGATCTGCCTCTTAGATTACTGTATGAATGATAGAAGATCATTCATGGAAAGTGCTTGGCTTGATGCCTGGCACCAAGACATTTCAGCTTATATTATCCTAGCTGTATCCTTCAGTGTCTCTCTGGCCTAGATGGGACGTCAGATTCCAGGGACCTGTCCCCATGCTTCCTCCATTAACCCCTTTATGACTAGTGTCGCCTGATACGACTATTTCAACACACATAGGATTGAACCCTGGTACTATTATACCGTTACTAATTCTCCTAGTTGTCGTATAAGTGCTTATGGGATCAGGCACTGTTCAAGCCATTTTAAAACATGACTCCAAATTCCTTTAAATTCTTCTAATCAAGAAGTGGGGCTATGTCCCCTCTATTGATTGCTCCCAGGAATAAAATATGGTTAGAAATGACCATGCCAGCTGGGTGTGGTGGCTCACGCCTGCAATCCCAGCACTTTGGGAGGCTGAGGCGGGCGGATCACCTGAGGTCAGGAGTTTGAGATCAGCCTGGCCAACCAACATGGTGAAACCCCATCTCTACTAAAAATACAAAAAAATCAGCCAGATGTGGTCACGGGCGCCTGTAATCCAGCTACTCGGGAGGCTGAGGCGAGAGAATCACTTAAACCCGGGAGGCAGAGGTTGCAGTCAGCCTAGATCACGCCACTGCACTCTAGCCTGGGCAACAGAGTAAGACTCCTTCTCGAAAAATAAAAAAATAAAAATAAATAATAATAAAATGACCGTGACACTCTGCTTGAGTCTCAGGGAACACTCATTCTTGGAACTCTTGGAACCCAGCCTCCATGCTGGGAGAAGCCCAGGATCCACAGAGAGGCCATGTGTGGATGTTCTGGCCTGCAGTCTCCACTGCGCCACTCCTAACTGCCACATGTTAGGGGAAGACACTTCTAGATGATTCTAGTCCCCTGCCTTCAATTCTTTTCAGCTGAGGCCCCAGATACTGTAGAACAGAAGAAAGCCACCCCAATGTGCTCTGTCTGAATCTGTGAGAGTAAGAAAATGGTTAACAGTACTACATGCTGGGGTTGTTATGCCGCAGTAAATCACCAGAATCCCTGTACTGACTCACTTAAGCTTCACAACTTAGGAAGTAGCTGTTATTATCATCTCCATTTCATAGATGAGGCAATTAAGACCCAAAATGCTTTAGCAAGTTGCCTGAGTTCCCAGACCTTCTAAGAGGAAGAGCTAGGATTTGTGCCCATGAATTTGAGCATTGAAGAGTCAAGCAGGGCCCATGTCCTACAGGGCCTGGTACGCCACATAGGTGACTGGGTGTCATCTCAAGGGCCTTGGACGGCTGTGGGAAGACAGTGATGTGTGGAATTTATGAGATTGGGAGAGGGCACTAAGAAGCTTGCTTGGGTGCAATGTGGAGGGTGGGTGAGAAGGGGCCACCCTGCCGTTGTCCACCATCCTCTCCCTGTCCTGCTCCTCAAAGTTGTGAGGGCAGCAGCAGGAGGCCTGGTCTCAGGTCCTAATGAGCTCTGCACCTATCAGAGCTTGGCCCAGGCAGAGATCCCAGCCAATTCCTTTGGGCTGACCTAGGCTGTGCCCTTGGATGGACAGAGCTGGGCAGTCAGGGCTGGAGCCTGACAGTGTGAACAGGAAGTTGAAGGCTCACGAGCACCCTCTGTTCTCTACCCAAGTTGGGCCATACAGCTCCAAGATCATCTGTGCCAACTGGATCTACTGGGTTTGGAGTTGGCTGAGAGTGGCAGGGAG
Source organism: Macaca thibetana thibetana (assembly GCF_024542745.1). Taxonomy (NCBI): domain Eukaryota; kingdom Metazoa; phylum Chordata; class Mammalia; order Primates; family Cercopithecidae; genus Macaca; species Macaca thibetana. The sequence goes on from NC_065587.1 coordinate 69,313,897, forward strand.
CCCACAAGAAGAGTGACCTATTTTAAAGAGGATAGATGCTGATTTCTCTTTCTTATTACCAACCTGGAAGCAGGCAGTCCCAGGCTGGTAAAATGGCTCTTTGATCCTCAGGGACCCAGTCTCCTTCTATCTTGCTGTTCCACCCTCGACACTTTATAGTCCAAGGTGGCTGCTCATTCTCCAGCCATCATGTCCACATTCCAGCCAGAGGGAAAGAGGAAGAGGCAAAGAATACTCTGGTCTCTTTAAAGACCCCTAGCCCCACCGCTCAGAAGTTGTACTTGGTACTCGGTTTACCTCTTCGTGGTGGGAATGCAGACACATGGCTACCCCTAACTGCAAGAGAGGCTGGGAAGCATGGTCTCTATTCTGCCATCCATGCACCCAGCTACATCGGTGGGGTTCTCGTACTGCAGGACAAAGTAAATCACTTGGAATGCCAGCCACACCTGGCACCTGGAAGCCAGAGTGAGTGTTTTGAAACTTGAATCATTTTACTTCCTTGCTTAAAATGATCCTGTAGCACTCACTGCTCCCATAATAAAGGCTAAATCCTCATCTGAGCCCCAGGGCTGCTTGATCTCACTGTGGCTCACCTCTCCAGCCTCATGCCCTGGTTCCCCCAGCCCCATCCTCCCCAACTCACCCCAACATTGAAATCAAACCATGCACACTCCATCCTCACCTTGTATTTTCCTTTACCATCTGATTATTTGGGTTCTCTTCATGCCACAGCTCCACTCAATATGTGCTCTGCTTCCTTAGCTGTGAAAGGAGCTCCCCATAGTACCCACCGGGCACACAGTAGGGTCACTTGCTTGGGTACAATGTGGCAGGTGGGTGAGAAGGGGATGGAAATGGTCCACAAATAATGATTTGGGAGAACACAAATAATTAGACATGAAGAGCCACAGAAGCACTTAATGACTCTAGGGACTCTGGTTATAAAGCCCCTGCAATGTGCCAGGTTGGTACTATGGGGAGCTCCTTTTATAGATAAGGAAACAGTGCATGCTGGGTGGAGCTGTGGCGTGAGGCCCTGCTGCACAGCCTTGCTGATGAGAAAAGACACTTATGGGCAGAGCACTTTACACTGAGCAACTCTGTGCCTGCCTTTGTCTCAGGCAGTCCTTGTAGCCATTGTGCCATTTTTTTTTTTTTGAGATGGAGTTTTGCTCTTATTGCCCAGGCTGGAGTGCAATGGTGCAATCTTGGCTCATCACAACCTCCGCCTCCCGGGTTCAAGTGATTCTCCTGCCTCAGCCTCCCGAGTAGCTGGGATTACAGGCATGCACCATGATACCTGGCTAATTTTGTGTTTTTAGTCGAGACCAGGTTTCTCCATGTGGGTCAGGCTGGTCTTGAACTCCCGACCTCAGGTGATCACCCACTTCAGCCTCCCAAAGTGCTGGGATTACAGGCGTGAGCCACTGCACCCGGCCCACTGTGCCCCTTCTGCACATGAGGAAATGGGAGAGGGACTGTGATTCCGTAAGGTCATATAGCCAGGTGGTAGCCATGCCTTGACTGGAACCCAGCTCTGCCTGCCTCTTGCCTGCTGGCAGTTGCATCACCTGCCTTCCCTGGGGAGTGAATGAGGACAAGCCACACTTGACCTTCCATGGTCCTGTAGCAGGGATTTTAAAGTCCAGCTTTTAGAGAGGAAACTGAAAGCCCAGAGGGGAAGGAACTTGCCCTTGGTCCTATACTCCATCAAGCACACTGCTGGGAAGGGACTCAGGTCTCCTGACTCCCAGTCCAGAGCTCTTGCACACTTTGCTCCTTCATGCAACAAATATTTATTGAGCACCTACTGTGTACCAACCTTGAGAACACAGCAGTAAACACAACAGACACAAAACCCTGGCCCTGTGGAGTGGACATTCCAGTGCTGGGTGGAGGAGTGGGAGACCAATAAGGACCAAGTAAGTCAGCTGCAGCACTGTCTTTCCTCTTATTTATTTCCTGAAACAAATATTTATGGAGAACTTTATTGCTATAAGACAGACATGGTCCTGACTCTCCTACAGTGAGAATATAGTGTTGGAAACAGGCACTCAATGAAAGACACATAAATAAGCAAAGTTCAGATTGTGATCATAGCTGAGAAGAAAACAAGGTTGAAGTGCTAGGGAGTAATGGGAATGCGGTCTTGGTAGTTAACTTTAGATAGGGTGGCCAGGAAAAGCCTCTCCAGGAAGTGACTCTTGAGCTGAGACCCAAAGCATGCAACGGGACCCAACGGTGTTCCAGGTGGAGGGAACAGCAAGTGCCAGGGTGCAGAGGTAGGACAGAGCTTCGTGGGAGAAAGGAACCGAGATAAGACCAAGGTGGCTGGAGCAGGGTGAGAAGGGGAGGTTGGCAAGAAGGAGGGGGCTGGAGAAAATCCAGAGTGTGGATAGACACTGAATAGAGAGAAGGGATGACTAGCCCCTTACAATTCACCCCTGGGTGGGGGTTGGGTAGTCATCTTTGCTCTGATAATTTCCCAGCTAAACCCCCAAGGAGTGGGGGCCAAACACCTGCTGGCCTGGCACTGCCTGTCTCTGCAGAGATAAAGTTCCCTGCTCCCCGTTCACCAGGACCCCACTCTGTGGTGCCTCCACCTGCACAGTCAGGCAGGGCATTGTGTGTTCTGGCCGGCACACCTGGCATTCACCAGCCTGCTGGCTGCCTGATTTAGGGGCTCATCCTGCCTGGCTCAGGGGCCTGTTCCCTGGAGTCTACCAGCTGGGACTAGGCTGGCTGAGGAGGACACTGGCGCTGGTGGTGGCCACAAAGAAGGCACCCTTTACCCTTGCACACCCATTGGACCATTTTGGAAAACCCAGGCCTCCCTTCTCCAGCCGTCCTTCCCTGGGTGGGCTTGGGCAGAAAGGTTCAAGGGGTAGTTCCACTGCTATGCTTAGAAATTTTCTCTCCCTCTCTGAGCCTCAGTTTCCTCATCTGTGCAATGGAAGGGTTGACCTGGATAAACTCATGGTGTGGACTCTAGAGCCAGACTGCCTGGGTTTGAACCTTTACCACATAGTGGCCCTTTGAATTTAGCTAAGTTACTCAACCTTTCGTTCTCAGTTTACCTATCTGTAAAATGGAGGTACAATAATAACACCTATTTCAAGGGCTGTGGGAGGATTAAGTGAATTATATATGTCTGGTGTTTAGAACAGTGCCTGCCCTGTGGTACGTGCTATATATTTTAACTCTGATCATTATTCTTAACATCTTTAGAGAATGTTGCCCTGGAAAGACTCAGTGGAGAAATCTGAGTTCATTTGTTTGCAAACTTTTTGGTCTTTGTTTTTAACAGAGAAGCTCTGCATTGGTTTGAGAAATTTTACTCAGAGCCCCAGCTGTTAGCAGGGGATTGAAGGGGGGGCGCCTGTCCCACCTGCTTCCCTGTCTCTGTGTCTGCAGCCTCCGAGAGGCCTACTGGAGCATAATTTGAAGATCCCTGCTCAGTTTGTCTCCTTCAGCTCACAGTCAGGCAAACTGAGACTCAAGAGAAGAGCAGGGATCTGCCCAGAGTGAGTGGCCCAGCCTAGCCTAGAACCCAGATCTCCTATTTTTCTCAATACAAGACAAGGGGCAGGGGCTGAGAGAGAAGCCAAGACCAGAAGCCTCTTAGGGGACTGGGTGCATTGTGGCATCAAGTTATTAGCATGCAAATGATATGCAAATGAATGCAAAACAGCATGTTTTATGCTAATTTGCAGAGTCGAGAGCTACGACATTTTTGGTAATAGGGCAGCAGTCCTGGTCCCTGGGCATTGCCGAACACGCGTCCTTTTTTTCTTTTCTTCTTTCATTATTATGATCAGGCCCATAAATCTTGGTTTGGCTGTGACTCCCCCTCTTCTTGCTTGAAAGCCTGGCTCCTATCATCCTCAAGGGCTCCCTTGCCAGTCCTCTTGTCCGGCCTGGGCCCAAGGACAGGCCTGAGCAGTGGGTCAGAGAACCAGGACTCAGGAGCCACCAGTCAGACCCATAGGGTGAGCCTAGCTCTGGCCTGGAAGCCACTTCTGAAGGAGGGGACCATGGCATTTCCTCTGAGCTCCCACACCCACTGTGGCTTCTGTGCCATTGTCTGTTTGGGGCTGGCCTGCTCCTTTTCTTGTCAGGACGCCCAGTACCTGGAACACAGGTTCAGGATGTGTTTGGTGTTTGAAGACTGAATCCATAATATGGAGAGCTGGTGGTATAACCTAGTGATGAGCCTGCAGTCTCTGAAAACACGCAGCTTGAGTTCAAATCTTGACACCACTACTTTCTGAGAAAATGATAGTATGTACTCACAGCTAACCTTGTTTTTGTTTTGTTTTGAGACAAGATCTCGTTCTGTGGCTCAGGCTGGAGTGCAGTGGCATGACCACAGCTCACTGCAGCCTCGACCTTCTGGGCTCAATCCATCCTCCCACCTCAGCCTCCTGAGTAGCTGAGACTACAGGTGCACACCGCCACCATGCCTAGCTAAATTTTTTCTAGAGATGTGGTCTTGCCATGTTGCCTAGGCTGGTCTTGAACTCCTGGGCTCAAGCCATCCTTCCACCTAGGCCTACCAAAGTGCAGGAATTACAGGTGTGAGCCACCACACCAGGCCCATAGCTAACATTAATGGAGCACCTACCATGTTCCAGGGCTCTGCTTTATAATTGTTGTTAATGCTGTCACTGATAAGAATATCCTAGAAGGTGAGTTTTGTTATCATTGCTCTCATTTTACAGAGAGGTTAAATGATTTGACTGAGGTCACACTGCCCAGGGGAATGGTAAAGGGGCATTTGTATTTACTGAGGATGAGTGCTTCATCAGGAAGGGGCCTTTAAGCCACTCAGCAAAGCTTCTGTTACAGGGTACCAGGGCCTCCGCCTGTGCTATCAAGCCACTCTTTAAACAATGTTAAACTTTACCTGAGCGCTGTCTCCTGAAAAACAGCAATGGTCCAGAAATCCCAACTTTTTGTTTTCTGAAGTCTCCCTACCTTTTCTGTTCAGGGAAATGGCTTAGGAAAACAAGCCACCCTTCCCCATATGACTCAGATAAGATGTAGTCCCCTCTTTCTAGTGTCTCCTTTAAGACTGGAGGATGACTAGCTTGCTGGCCTGTGATCTTTCCCCTTTTGCTGGAACCTGCTGACAAGGCCAAGGCCAAGGCCCCTCCCACTTCCCATTCTTTGTCTCATGGTTGATTAGCTGAGATGAGAACTGTGTGTCCTCTCTGAAACTAGCTAGATACAGAGATGAACATTTCCTCTTCAGTGGACTAATGGAGACATCCCCTATTTGTAAGACAATCCCCACTATACATCCCTCCTCCTGTAACCTGTCTCCTCACCCCTATAAAAGTCAAAGGCAAATCCATCCTGCCCAGACACTCTGATCTTGGGATCTGGGGTGCCCTCCTTATTGCAATAGCATGAATAATACCATCCCCCCAATTCTTCCGTGTATTTTGTCTTTGACCCTTTCCACTGTGCTGTTTTCCACCTAAGGCTCTGAGCTGGGTAAGAGCCCTGTGACCTTGGAGTACTTCTCAAGCATCTCCATACCTCGGGTTTAAAACGGATGCTCACAGGCGTTATGTCCTCAGGTTGTGAGATAAAAGGAGACGACGCTAGGGAAACGCTTGGTCGCTTGGCACTGTGCCCAGCAGCGTGAGCGCTCCAGAAATGTCAACCATTGTGAGTCCAGGAGAGGAGAGTGGCGCTCAGAGAGGGGACGGGACTTGCCCGGAGACTCACAGCGGGAGGAAGTGGGAATAGGGCACACGTCTGGTGACCTCCGCCCCCAGCTTTGGGAGTGCCCTGTGACCCCCTCATGCCACCTTTGGATCACGAGCTGTGGTCGGTGGGACGGTGGCGGGGGGCATACTCCTCGATCCTGCACTCCCCGCCGCCCGCCTTTGATTGTGGTGAGCAGCGAGTCGCGGAGCAAATTAACTTTTTGCACACTTCATTATGCGCCGCCCCGCGTCCCCCGGGGCCGCGGCCCCCGCCCCTGCCCCGCGCCGACAACTTGATTGGGCAATTAATCTTCGCGCCCCCCACACCCCCTCCCGGCCCCGGGCCTTTGTGCGCCCGAGCGTGGGCCGTGGGCGCCCGCCCGGCCGCCCGGTCTGCTCGCGCAGATAAGGCGCCCCTAGCCGCGCTGCTCCGCCTTTGTCAGGGCGCCGGGAGGCCCGGCCGCCGCGCTGCCGTCTCGCACCCCATCCGCGCGCCCCCGCCCCTTGGCTCGGTCCATCTGTTTGAGCTTCACAATCCTCCAGCGGCCGGGGGCTGGGGGAGGGGTCTCGCTCTTGGGCAGGGAGCCAGCACCCCCCTCCCCCCGGCATCCCCACGTGTGACAAGTGACCCCCCCCACCCAGCCCCCAGACACGCGCGCGCGCATACTCACACGCGGGGCCGCCCTGTTAAGCAGTGCGGTATTAATTAAGAAGGTTGGGGGAAGCACAGCAGCAGTTTGAAGAATTGTTAGGCGGAGGGTTCCCAGCGGTGTCCAGAAAAGAGGGGGACCCTGCCACCCATCTCGTACCCCAGGTGCTTAACGCCTGGTTATTGGCTTGGGAGGCTACAGGCTCCAATGGCTGGGGGGTGGGGGTTGGGGAGGTGGGAGGTGGGAGGGAGAGGCCTGGGAATTTGCCTGACAGTATCTCTTTGTGCATTTTTCTGGGATTTTGCCAGCAGTTGACCCAGCCTCAAAAAGGTAGCCTGTGATTCAGGTAATATTGAAAACCAGAGGCCTTTAGGGAGGGTAAATCTGGGCCTATTTTAGAGGCCAATAGCGTGGCGGTTCAGAAAGGGCTTCCAGAAGTGCTCCCTACTTACCGTTGAGGATGTGCGTCAGGTAACCACCCTGCGCCCCAGGGCGGTGGAGGTGATGGGCTGAGGCGGGCGCAGTGCTCACAGGTGCTGGTTGTTGCTGTTTTCTGTGATTTTCCTTTGAGGGGCACCAGGAAAACAAAAAACGGATGGTGCTGGAAAGAGGCCCTTGAGTTTCATCTCACAGCTGGCAGTAGGGTGAAAGTGGTGCTTGGCAAAAAACCTGTGGTCTGTGCTGAGCTTGGGGCTGGGTGTGTGTGTGTGTGTGTGTGTGTGTGTGTGTGTGTGTGTGTGTGTGTGTCTATGGTCTTTAAGAAGTGTCTTCATCAGCCTGTGACTTGTGTGAGTTTTTGGGTGGAGAAGGCACAGCCTTCACTAGTTTCTACAAGAAGGGTGTGATCCAGTGTGCGAAAAATCCCCGTGTGCAGGGCTGGGAAATCAGCTTCATTTCTTCGGTCCAAGAATAGCATGGATGGCACGCTTATTGTGTGTGGAGTCCACAGCAGCATCCCTAGGTGCTAGGGACAACCGTGAGCAGAGCAGAGTTGTTGGCTCCCTTCACAGACTCGCAGTCTCCTTCGGAAGATGAATGAGAAATAAAATAAACATGTAAGACATGAGATAGGTCACTAGGTGATATGAGCTTTAGATAAAAACAAAGCAGGGCACCTGATTAGGAGGGTGGACCCTATTTGCCAGACCCCTACCCTCCTCCCTATTACAGTGTATCATTGCCTGGGCAGGAGAGGGCCACACTCTAGGTCTAGGGACCTAGGGCCCTAAGTAGCCTCATTTCCCACCCACTAAGACCCAGCCTCCAGCCAGTTCTGTTGCATGGGGCAGGGTCCCTGGGATGATTGGCAGGCCTCAGACTGCTGCAACCTCTGCCCCTAGCCCTGAGGTGGTGGTGGTAGTGGTTCCCTCTGATAATGACATACTCCAGTCTTGCATGACCACAATGCCTCATGAGCCCACAGTCCAGAAGGGGCCCGGTGAGCAGGAGCTGAATTAAAATAGATAAATACAGCCTTCCTTCCCCCATTCCTGCTCCTCCCCCCTTACTCCCCTCATTCCTGCCACTCCTGAAGCCATGGGTGAATAGTTTCTCAGTCTCTGCCTTGCTGAGCTGGGTTAGTTGGGTTAGCTGGATGGACATCTCCTTATGGATACCAGAGTAAGGAGACACCCAGAACTAGCAGGTGGGATTTTAGAAAGTGCTGTTTGGCTCCGACCAACCACTACTCCCACCCCATGCATAGCAGGGTTAGTCTCCTCATCAACTCTGGTTTCTGATTCTTATGTTCTGCCCCTAAACATCCCATATTCTAACATTGTAGTCTTCTGACTTTTTAGAATTTTCACATCCTATGCTTCTTACACGAATATTGTGGAGTTCTGATTTCTGCCCTTATGTTCTAGATTCTGAGTCTTCAGTATTAATTTTGTTGGGGTCTACCCATTCAAATAACAATAGAGAAAGACTATATGCATAATACTAGTCATTACAGTAGCAATTAACATCGTTTTGACCTTGGTTTTATTTAACAGTGTTATTTTTTGAGAATTTTCTAAGTGCCAGACACCACTCTAGACAGCATACAAATAAATAGCTAAAAATAAATAAATAAATGTTATTTTAGAAAGTGAATTAAAATTGATAGTCAAGGCAGGACTCACTAAGAAAGTGACAGTATTTTCTTTCTACTTCTTTTAGTTATTGAGATTTGAAATCTCAGTTGATGAGGTGGATTTATTTCTCCTTGCAGGTCATTCAGTTTTTCCTTCATGTATTTTGAATCTCTGCTATTGGGGGCATAAATATTTAGAATTGTCATATGCTCATGATTAACTGACTTTTTTTTTTTTTTTTTGAGATGGAGAGTCTTGCTCTGTTGCCCAGGCTGGAGTGCAGTGGCAGAATCTCAACTCACTGCAACCTCTGCCTCCTGGGCTTAAGTGATTCTCCTGCCTCAGCCTCCTAAGTAGCTGGGATTATAGGTGCTCACCATCATGCCCAGCTAATTTTTGTATTTTTAGTAGAGATGGGGTTTCACCATGTTAGTCAGGTTGGTCTCGAACTCCTGACCTCGTGATCCACCTGCCTTGGCTTCCCAAAGTGCTGGGATTACAGACGTGAGCCACCGCACCCAGCCTTAACCTTTTTAATCATTATAAAATGACCTTATCTTGTCTGGTAATATTCTTTGCTCTGAAACAAACATTGTCTGATATTAAACTTAGCTACTCTTCCAGGGTTATTTTGATTACTGTTAGTTTACATCTTTGTACTTTTAACTTGTGTGTTTATACTTAAGGTGTGCTGTTTTGAAGGTTGGGTCTTTTTTTTTTTTTTTTTTTTTTTTTTTTTTTTTTGAGACAGAGTCTCGCTTTGTCGCCTAGGCTGGAGTGCAGTGGCCGGATCTCAGCTCACTGCAAGCTCCGCCTCCCGGGTTTACGCCATTCTCCTGCCTCAGCCTCCCGAGTAGCTGGGACTACAGGCGCCCACCACCTCGCCCGGCTAGTTTTTTGTATTTTTAGTAGAGACGGGGTTTCACCATATTAGCCAGGATGGTCTCGATCTCCTGACCTCGTGATCCGCCCGTCTCGGCCTCCCAAAGTGCTGGGATTACAGGCTTGAGCCACCGCGCCCGGCCGGTTGGGTCTTATTTTTTAAAAACAAAACCAATATTTGGGTCTTACTTAAAAAAAAAATCCAATCTGACAATCTCTGCTTTTTAATTGAGGGTATTTAGACCATTTACATTTAATGTGATCATTGACATGGTTAGATTTAAGTCTATCATCTTGCTGTTTGTTTCATTTTTGTCCCATCTGTTCTTTGCTTGCTTTTTCTTCTTTTTCTGTCTTCTTTTGTATTAGCTGAGTCTTTTTTTATTATTTCATTTTAACTCCTCCTTTTTAAATTATATCGTTTTACCTCCTTTGTTGGTTTATTAACTGTAATTTTTTGTTTGTTATCTTAGTAGTTACATTAGGCCTTACAAGGCTGGGTGCGGTGGCTCACACCTGTAATCCCAGAACTTCGGGAGGCTGAGGTGGGCGGATCACCTGAGGTCAGGAGTTTGAGACCAGCCTGGCCAACATAGTGAACCCCTGTCTCTACTAAAAATACAAAAATTAGCCAGGTATGGTGGTGTACGCTTATAGTCCCAGCTACTCAGGAGGCTGAGGCAGGAGAATTGCTTGAACCTGGGAGGTGGAGGTTGTAGTGAGCTGAGATAGAACCACTACACTCCAGCCTGGGTGACAGAACAAGACTCCATTTAAAAAAAAAAAAAAAAAAAAAAAAAAATCATGTACTTTCATTTCCTTCCTGGCCTTTTTGCTGTTGTTGTGATACATACATATATGTGACAGACTCCACAAAATGTTAGTATTTTTGTTAAAATGCTAAGTTATCTTTTTTTAAATTAAATAATCAGAAAAAAAATGTATGTATTTAACTCATGTAGTTAACATTTCTGGTGACCTCCATTCCCTTATGTAGATCCAGATTTCCATCTGGTATCATTTTCCTTCTGCCTCAAGGATTTCCTTTATCACTTCTTGTAGTGCACATCTGTTGGTGACAAATTCATTCAGCTTTTGTATGTCTGAAAACATCTTTATTTCATCTTCATTTTAAAAAGATATTTTAACTGGGTATAGAATTCTAGATTGGCAGGTTTTTTCTTTTATTAGCTTAAAAGATGTTGCTTCACTATTTTCTCCCTTAAATTGTGTCCAACAAGAACTCTGCCATTATCCTTGTTTCTCTATACTTTACAAGCCTTTTCTTTCTCTGACTGTTTTTAATATTTATCTGTTTGTCATTGGTTTTGAGCAATTTGCTCATGATGGGTAATTTCCTTCTTGTTTCTTGTGCTTGAGGTTCGTTAAGCTTCTGGGTCTGTGAGTTTATAGTTTATATCAGATATGAAATATTCTTACCCATTAATTTTCTATTTTCTCTCCTAATATATGTGTCAAAGACACATATATTAGGCTTCTTGCAGTTGTTCCATAGCTCCTAATACTCTTGCTTTTTTGGATTTTCTTTTTCTCTGAGTCCTTGATTTTGGGTCGTTTCTATTTGCTATGTCTTAAAATTCTCTAATCTTTTCTTCTGTCACATTGCATATTTTTCATTTCAGACATTGTAGTTATCATTTCTAGAAGTTCCGTTTGGGTCATTTTATATCTTCCAAGTCTCTCCTTAACTTTTGAACATGCAGACACATTAAATACAATTTGAATACTTATTTTAATGTTCTTATCTGCTACTTTTGTATCAGTTCTGGGTCAGTTTCGAATGATTGATTATTATTCTCACATGAACCATGTTTTCTTGCTTATTTGCATGCAGGATAAACTTTGGATGCCAGACATTGTGGATATTACCCTTGTTGGGTGCTGTACACTTTTATATTTCTACAAATCTCCCTCAGTTTTGCTCTAAGATGCAATTAAGTTACTTGGAAACAGTTTTATCTTTTCTAGTCTTGCTTTTATAATTTGTTCAGTGGGTCCAGAGCAGTGCTCTCTGTTGAGGGCTAGTTACGTACCACTGTTGAGAACAGACCTTCCTGAGCACTCTACCCAGTACCCCAGAAATTATGAGGGTTTTTCTGTTTATTAATATTTCTGGTTTTGTGTGAGTGCTGAGCACTGTTCTCTGATCTTATCAGATGATTTCCCCCCCTACTTCAGTGTAGTTTTATCATACAAAAGCACCAACCAGTACTCAGTCTAATACTCAAGGGGGACTTTCTTCATATCTCTGGAATAGTCTCTCTGTGCAACTCTCTCCTCTCAATACTCTGTCTTGCAAACTCTGCCCTCTTTGTCCTTCCTGGACTCTCAGCTCTATTTCCTTAACTCAGGAAGCCTGCTGGGTGCTGCCTGGGAGCCTCCTTCCTGCACTAGGATCTGAAAACTCTCGCCGAGTGGTAAACTGAGCCATGATAGGGCTCATCTTGTTTATTTCCCACTTCTCAGGGATCATGATCCTTTATTGCCTGTTGCCTAGAGTCTTAAAAACTATAGTTTCACATATTTTGCCTGGTTTGATTTGTTTGTTTGATTGTTTCAAGCAGGAGAGTAAATTCAGTTTCTGATACTCCATCTTGGGTGGAAGCAAATATGAGAAGGTGACATTTGAACACAAACTTGAAGGAGTTGATGGAGTGAACCAAGAGGATATGGGAGCGGGGAGAGGAAGAAGATTCTAGGCAGTGTGAACAGCAAGTACAAAGGTCTTCTGTGTGTATAGCTGACAGTGTGGGTAGTGTGTTTGAGGAAAGAAGGGAGCAAGTATGGCTGGAGCAGAGAGTTATGTGGGGAAAGTGGGGAGAGGAAGGGATGAGGTGCCAGCTTGTGTAGGACCTTGCAGGCCATGATGAGGATTTTGGCTTTTACACCAAATGAAATGGGAGCCATGGGAGGATTTTGAGCAGAGGGAGGACATCTTTTACAGGATCTCTGCATCGATTGGAATAACTGAAAGAGACAAGAGGGCAAGGGAGAAAGCCAGAGACTTGCTGGGAACCGGTGCACTAAGCCAGGTGAATGCTGGTGACTCAGACACATGAAAGGACACACTATTAAGGGGGTAAATAATTAGGAGCGGGGATGAAGGAGGCTTCTGGGGTGCTGTCAGTGTCCTGTATCTTGATCTGGGGGAGGTTACATCATCTGCTCACTGTGTGAAGATTCATTGAGCTGGATGTACACTTCTGAATTGTGTTCACAATTGAATTGAATACATGAATATATTACTATATAAATATACTATATATGTATAAAACTTAAAAAACAAAGTAGGGAGATGAAGGTGGCTTGGACTAGACTGTTATCAGTGGAGGTGGGAAGAAATGTGTGCATTCTAGATCTCTTTTATAGGTAGGTCCAACAAGATTTGCAAACAGATCTAATGTTAGATGTGAAGAAAGAGAATAGTCCAGGATAATGTCAAGTTCTCTGGCTGAGCTACAGCAAAGACTGAGGGCCTGCTGTGCACCAGAGTTTGGGTTAAGCTCTATTAACTTATTTAATCTTCATGGCAATTCTAGGAAGTAAGTCTGGCAAGAGCCATTTCCGAGGTTTTTGTGGGGCTACTGGGAGCCTTTCCACCAGAAGTGTAGTTTGTGTGATGGATTCCAGAGGTAGTGGTGGCCACCTTTGTCTCCATGAGGTTAGAGGCTGCCTGAGAGTGAAGCCTACAAGGAAGAAATCAAAGCCATGATAGAGAGAGAGACAGGATCCTCACAGTAACATGTCAACACCTGGATTCAGCCATACCTGAAGCCAGTGCCCTGGGTTTCTCAGTTATATAAATTAATAATTCATTTTTTTTCTTTCTTTCACTTCGAACTGAAGAGTCCAGACTGATATAACTTCTTCAGATGTGTCCCCTGTCTGCATCATCCCATGGACCGTCAACAGCAGCTACATCCTCTCCTTACCGTTGCTTTCTTTTTTTGAGACAAGGTCTCTTTCTGTTATCCAGACTGGAGTGCAGAGGCGTAATCACAGCTCACTGCAGCCTTGATCTCCTGGGCAAAGCAGTCCTTCTGCCTCAGCCTCCTAAGTAGCTGGGTCTACAGGTGTGTGCCATCATGGCCAGGTATTTTTTGTTTTTTTCTTGTAGAGACGGGGTCTAACTATGCTGTCTAGGATGGTCGTGAACTCTTGGATTCAAGCAATCTTCCTGCCTTGGCCTCCCAAAGTACTGGGATTACAGGCATGAGCCACCGTGTTTGGCTGTCCTTACCATTTCTAATGTCTGCTCTGCACTTTCTCTCTCTGGACCTTTGCTCCTACAGGTCCTCCTTTCCAGAATGCCTTTCCTCCCTTACCTTCTGCCCTCACATCAAAACCAGCCTCCTACTCAAAGTCATCCTGACTCCACCAGCTGAAAGATGGAGCTGGCAGAGTGCTTAGGTACCAATCCATTTTACAGGTGGGAATACCAAGGTCACTGTGAGACAGGGCAGATTTGTGGTCAAGACCCGCGTTCTGACTCTCTGAGACTCCTTCTGTGATCCTCCGGGACAGCCTTTTCTGTGCCCTCCCTTGCATGGGGTTGAACAGCACTTTTCACAACAATTTATACTCTCCCATACCCCAACCCTTGCACATGCTGTTTCCTCAGTCTGGGATGCCCTATTCCATTCTGTCCTTCCAGAAAGGGTACCACTTGAACTTGGAGATTCAACTCAAGGATCAGGCTTCCAAAAGCCCTCTCTTTTTCCCAGGGTGGCTCTGTGTCCTGCCTGGTACTCCCGCAGTACTGCCTCTGGTACCTCCATGAACCTGTTTATCCATTTGTTTTTTAGGTGTCTGTTTCCTGTTTGTCTTACCTTTTAGGTAGGGGAACTGAGGCAGACCTCCTGGCCAAAGAAGGCTCCCAATTGGTGTTTGTGAATCAACAAACACAGAGAGAGAAAGAGCCCCGTGGGGTGGGGTGGGGGGTGGAAAACCAGCACTGGGCATGGGGGCAGGATGCCTGAGCTCCAGTCCAGCCACCACCACTCTAGTGTGTGGCCTCATGCAAGTCATGTCCTCTCCTTAAGCCTCAGGGTTTTTTGGCAGTAAAAAGGACAGAACATCATAGTAGTTAATACCTTAGGCAGCCTGGATTTGGACCCTGGCTGTGTGACTTTAGGCAGGTTACTCCAGCTCTCTGTGCCTGTTTCCTCATTTGCAAAATGGGGACAATAAACATACCTGCTTCATAGGGTATTTGTGAGCATTAAATGAGTTAATGTTTATAAAACTTTCGAACCATGCTTGCTCGGCACATCATGTAAGCACCCCAGAGTGAGAACCATTAAACAAAGGAAACCCTTGCCTTCCTGAGAGGAGATGAGAGCTTGACAAACTGTAAAGTGCCATGGGAGTGAACTATGGTCATTCTCAGAGGGTAAAGTTGCCTGGGAAAGGCTGACTCTGACATTGACTAGTGTGAGTGTGTGTCTTTGGAGAAACCGTGTCACCTCCCTGGGCCTCAACTTCCCCATCTATCAAATGGAGGAGTTGGTCTAGGGCAGTTGGAGTTAAAGTGCTTTGTCTCTTTGAGCTTTTATGTCCGTGTCAGTAGAGTGGGCTGAGAGCCGCACATCTGTCACGGGCTCCTGGTGAGAATGAAATACGATGATGGGCCGGACGCGGTGGCTCATTCTTATAATCCCAGCACTTTGGGAGGCCGAGGTGGGTGGATCACTTGAAGTCAGGAGTTCAAGACCAGCCTGGCCAACATGGTGAAACCCTGTCTCTATTAAAAATACAAAAATTAGCTGGGTGTGGTGGCACGGGCCTGTAATCCCAGCTACTTGGGAGGCTGAGGCAGGAGAATCGCTTGAATCCAGGAGGCGGAGGTTGCAGTGGAGTCAAGATTGTGCCACTGCACTCCAGCTTGAGCAAAAAAGTGAGACTCTGTCTCAAAAAATAAATAAATAAAATAAAAATATATACTAATAAATAAAGAAATACAATGATGTCTGCAGCACTTGCCAGTCATGCCTGCCACATAGCAAGTAATCTCTCATAACTGCCACTGTTATTCTGGCCCTGACATTCCAGGGTTCCTTGAGGCGGGGCAGGATGGGGGATGAGCTGGGCATCATGAAGGAAGGTGCAGATGTATCACCTACTGACAGTTTAGAAAAGGGAAGGCAGCCATGTGACCCACAGGCAGTGTCCCCCTGCCTGAGCTTTATTTGTGGGGCTGTGGTGTCGGTGAGCAGGACAGAAACCACCACGCCCACTGGAGAAAGAAGCACATGCTGCTTTTGTGAGTTCACAAAGGTCTCGGTCTTCCAGGGCCAACAGTGTCCCCACCACATGTGACCACCTCAGAACCATCACCCGCCACCTGCCAGGGCCTGGAAGTTGGAATCTGAGGTGGAAGGAGAGAGCAGGGGCCGACTCCTGGCTGCTCCCCTCTCTTGCTATGTGACCCTGGGCAAGCCTCTGCACCTCTGTCCCCTTTGTCCTCTCTTGTCACATAATGAGGTTTTGAGTGTCTTAGATAGGGAGGATGTCTCCCATCAGGAGATGCGATTATTGGCCTAGACTGGGCAGGATCTCCACCTGGGCCACAGGTTGGGAGGCGGAAGTGAAGCTGGTGGCATGAACCATTCTCAGTGACTTTTCGCCAGGGTGAGTAGGAAGTAGTTGGGAGCATTGAGGCCTCACTCTCCATCCTTAAGATGGAGCACAGACTGGCTGGCTGAGGCCGGGGGCTCATCACAGGATGGAGACAGATTGGCAGACAAAGAGGAGGCAGGCAGTTGGGGCTGGGTGCCCCTGGGGAGGAAGGCGGGGAAAGAGCAGGAGGAAAGAAGGCTGGGCTTGTGTGCAGCTTCACAAACTGAGCCTGCAGAGTCTCCAGCTGGAGGTTGGGACTGGACCTTCCCCCTGAATGGGCAGGGAAGGAGGCTTGTTGGCCCAGCCCTCTGGGTTCTTGAAATAAATGAGGGAGGGCCTTGGGGGGTGGTAAATTGCTGAGGCTTTGATAAAACATTCTCCCCTTCCCACAAAACACACACAGGCATGCGCACGCGCGTGCACACACACACACACACACACCCTGGCCACACTGCTCTGCATATCTTACTGATTGTTGTCCTCTGTGACAGCAGTTCTCCAAGTTGAGTGCATTGGAAGGATCGGTTAAAATGCAGATTTTCAGGCACCATCTCTAAGTGTAGGGTGTGGCCTGAGAATGTGTATGTCTTATAAGATCCTGGTTGATCCTGATGTTGTGGGTTCTGGGACACACTTTGAGAACCACTGCTCTATTGAGTGGCCTCTCAGTTCGGGTCTCCCTCGGTGCTGGTGCTGGGAAAGAGTTAGGAGAGCAAGGGGGTTAGTGGGGGCTGCTGCCTATGAAACACAAAGCAGAAGGGAATGGAATTGGCCAGGAGAACCTCAGACCACAGTGCAGGCTTTCAGAGTCCACTCTCTGGGGGTCTCCAGAGTAAAGATTATCCACAGAGAAGACCCATGTGGGGCAGAAATGGCCAGGCCCTGGTGCCTCTGCTAGCTCAGTCTGGCTGGGACAACCTGGGAAGAACAGGGCCTCAGTCCCCAAGCCAAGGCGGCTTCTGGAGGAGCCATAGCTGGAGGCTGTCAGCTCACTGCCCTCCTTGCTGCTGAAAGACAAGCTTTTTCTTGAAGGGAGACTGTGTCCCGTCCACAACTGCCCCAGGCATCTACCACATATCAGGCTCTGTGCAGAGTGTTTACCTGGACAAATGCAGTTTCAGATCAGAGCAACCTGGCCACCCAAATATAATCGTCCCCATCTAATAGATGGGGAAAATGAGGGATTAAGTCATCTGCCCAGTGGTGGAGTCAAGATTTATCCCCTCTTGTGCCTTAGCACTCATCTCTGTCAGCTTTCCTGGGTGGTGAAGAACATTAGCTCCTTTTACACCTGAGGAATCTGAGGTGTGGACAGGTCAATGACTTGCAGTTGAGGTAGGTAGAGGCTCCGGGATTCCAACCCTGCTCATGTCCCTCTCTTTTAATTTCAAGATGCTGTCCCTTGAGTAATAGGGGGATGTAATGGCAGAATCTTGGGGCTGGAAGGAGCCTCCCTGGCATTTGACAGGTGGGTACACTGAGGCCCAGGGAGGCAATCAGCTGTGCCTCAGTGCCTCTCTGCCCTGAAGGGGCTCCCTGTTGTGTGTGGGGTATAACCCCCTACATCATTCATGCATTCAGCACACACTGGGAGGCACCCATTGTGGGTCAGTCCCCCAAGCCAGAGTACTGTTGGTGAGTGGGCAGGCAGACGTGGTTGCAGAGGGTCTGTGCAGTGATCGGGGATGCACTGGGGATTGGAGGGGGCAGTTGACACGTGTGGGGGTGCATGCAGGGAGGTTTCCTGGAGGAGGCAGTCTGAGAGAGGAAGAGGTAAGAAGAGTATTCAAAGATGAGAAAAGAACAGAAACAAAGGCTTGGAGGTGGGAGAAGTCATATTGCCTTTAGGAAATTGATAGAATATCAGTAGCTGAGATAGTGTGGGGAAGGTATAGCCAGAAATGAGGTGGAAAGTGGAAGCTTGGCCTGGGGAAGTGGTGGAAAGCTCTGGACTTGAACCATGACCCTGGTTCTGTTCAAGACAGGGCTACTCTCTGCAGGGCTCTGAATTCTCCAGATTTTCCTCTTACCTCTCCGAACCCCCTGTGGTGGCCAACCCCTAAAATAGCCCCCAGTAATCTTTGAGTCCTAATAACCAGCAGGATTTTGTGTAAATGACAGAGTGTGACTTCCAAGGCTGGATCATAGAGTGTGTTGCAGCTTCTGCCTTGGTCTCTGGGTTTGATCCCCCTGGAAAAGTCAGCTGCCGGGCTGTGAAGTCACTCAAGCAGCCTGCAGAAAGGCCACATGGAGAGAAACTGAGGTCCCACCTGCAGCCAGCATGGACTTGCTAGTCATATGACTGAACCACCCTGGAAGTGGATGCTCCAGCCCCAGGCAAACCTTCAGATGACAGCAGCCCAGAACCACCCAGCCAGGCCTGTTCCATATTCCTGACCCAGAGAAACTGAGACATACTAAATCATCATTTTGTTGTAAGTCACTAAGTTTTGGGGTCATTTGCTGTGCAGCATCAGATAATGAGGGCTTCTCTGTGCCCTTTCTTGGCTTCTTCTGTTGCTCCAGCTGCCATCTGATGAAAGTCTGATGAAAACCAAAGGCCCTCCTTCAGAAAAGTTCAAGTACACGCAGAAAGAAATGGGGATGCAATTTCAAAGGGATCACAGGCCATCTAAAATCAAACTTCAGACCTTCAGATCCTGGCCACCAGTGGACATGGAACCTGAGTGAGGAATGAACAGTGTCTCAGTACTGAGCTGTGGGACATGGTGGCTGCTGCAGGGTCTTCAGCTTGGTCATGGCAGGGTGCCTATGGCCTACATTCCTTTCTCTTCCTCTTCTCTGTGTCCTTGGCAGACTGCCCCTGCAGAGGAGGCCCGTGGGTGCCCAGACTGAGTAGGTAAGTTTAGCTCTAAGGGAACAGGTTGAGAGATCCCATCTGGTTGTGTACAGGCAACTTCTCAGCCAAGCTCTGCCAGTTGCTGGTGTTCATACGTGGCTGATGTCTCCACTTCAATACAGAACCTGCAGGGAATGCAGGCTGTAAACGCAGCCCCTGGAACCAGACTGTGGGCTCAGCCATGAGACCTGGGGGATGTACTTCACCTTCCTGACTTGGGCTTTTGAATTGGAGGCCAGAAGTCCACCCTGAAGTGTGGCTGTGGGGTGGAAACAGGCCCTCCAGCAGGGCAACAGGATGGGCTCTTTGCCTGGCAGCTCCTCTGGTTCTTCAGCCCTTAGCCTCCACTCTCTGGCTCTGGTCAGTGGCTAATTCACCAGCCCCCTTATGGGACCCCCTGCTCCAGAGTGCCAGGATTTCCCGTTGCGGTGGCCAGGGCTATCTGGAGCCTAGCATGCAGCTCAGGAAGCAGCTCAATGCACGTGGGACGTGAGTGGGAGCAGAGGGCAGCCTCCCTCTCCAGACCCCTAAGGATGAGTCTCTCTCCCTCCTTGGTGCTGACTTTTCTCTTCTCCTTAAATCTCCACTTGTTTCTTCTTCCTTTATCTCCTCTACCTCCTTCTCACTTCTTCTACCTTTTTCCTTCTTTTCTTTTTCCTTCTTTCATCTTCATTCTTCTCTTTTCTTTCCTCTTTCTCCTCCTCTTTCCTCCTCTTTTTTTTTTTTTTTTGAGACGGAGTCTCGCTCTGTCACCCAGGCTGGAGTGCAGTGGCCCGATCTCAGCTCACTGCAAGCTCCGCCTCCCGGGTTTACGCCATTCTCCTGCCTCAGCCTCCCAAGTAGCTGGGACTACAGGCGCCCGCCACCTCGCCCGGCTAGTTTTTTGTATTTCTTAATAGAGACGGGGTTTCACCGTGTTAGCCAGGATGGTCTCGATCTTCTGACCTCGTGATCTGCCCGTCTCGGCCTCCCAAAGTGCTGGGATTACAGGCTTGAGCCACCGCGCCCGGCTCCTCCTCTCTTTCTTTTGTCTAGTCTTTCTTCCCCCTCACCTCTCCTTTTCCTCCTCTTCCTTTTCATAATGATTAAGAGCATGGTTTCTGATGTCAGCCTCCCTGGGTTCTAATCCCAGCTCTGCCACACGCTGGCTGTGTGGCGTTGGGCAAGTCACTTAATTTCTTTGTGTTTTGGCTTCCTGGGCTGCACAGTGGGATGCTAACAGTGTCTCTCTTGAAGGGTGCCATGGGTGTCAGGTGAGTGTTAGCTGTTCATTGTTAATGTTCTTCCCTCCCCTTCTCTTCTTCTCCTCCTGGTCTTAGAAGTCTGTCTTCCTCCCTCTCTCCAAGCCCTGTGACTTGGCTCTTACGTCTCTCTGCCCAGCATCTTGGGCCTGTCTCTGGCCCCTGCCCTGCTGCCTCATCCTCTCACTGCACAGACAGGAAGGAGAGCCCAGGCCTGGGGCCAGGTTGCCTCATGAACAGTTGCTGAGCCAGGTGGCTGGAGCTCTTCCCTCGGGCCCCGCCCATGATGAGTTCGGGAGCTGCCTTTGTGCACCCGTGACAGCCTCTCCTGGCGCCTCATTTGGCAGAGCCGTGCATCTGGCCCACTTACTGCAGTGGCCTTGGAAGGCAGAGTGCTCTGGGGCTCCCTTGTCATCCACCTGTGTGACCCTGCATGAAGGGTATGCCCAGCCCCCAGCTGGACTGCCAGACCCACAGGCACCCTTGGTGCCCACCACACAGCAGGAGTTCATCCACAGATGGGCACAAATAGTGATACCAGACAGTTCCTCTGACTCCTTGCTGTGCTAGGCACTGTTCTAAGTGCAAATTCCTTTCATCTTCACAGCAACCCTTGCAGTGGGGGCTATTATCATCCCTATTTTAGAGATGAGCAAACTGAAACACAGAAAAGCATAGGAAATTGCCCAAAGTTGAATGAATGAATTAAATGACAACTCAGGAAGAAAGGTATTTTACTGAGGAGTGACAGGCCCATGGTCACACAGATAGTAAGTGGAAAAAAATCAGGACTGGAACTCAGGACTCCAACATCATCTCCCACCTGTCGATAAGCCCAGTGACAGCAAGGCTGGCACTCCCTCATCCATGGGGTTGAGGCCAGTAAGAGCTGCATTTGTGGAACACTGGCCAAAGCAAACCCTCTGTGCTGAGGGTGCTTCAGCCAGTGTCTCAAGTCTCTTTGCAGTTCTTTTTTTATTTTTTTTGAGACAGATTCTCACTTTGTTGCCCAGGCTGGAGTGCAGTGGCACAATCTCAGCTCACTAAAACCTCTGCCTCCCAGGTTCAAGCCATTCTCCTGCCTCAGCCTCCTGAGTAGCTGGGATTACAGGCGCGTGCCACCATGCCTGGCTAATTTTTGTAGTTTTAGTAGAGACGGGGTTTTGCCATGTTGGCCAGGCTGGTCTCAAACTCCTGACCTCAGGTGATCCGCCTGCCTCGGCCTCCCAAAGTGCTGGGATTACATGTGTGAGACACCATGCCCAGTCGACTGAAGTTCTTTGAGAGTACTGTTCCCATTTTCCAGATGAGGAGCCTGAGGCCCAGAGAAGGCAAGCAACATGGCCAAGGTCACACAGCCAGTAGGTGTGATTCCAAAGTCCCACTTTCTGCCTTCCACTATGGAGGGAATGTCCCATCGGGAGATGCCTAGGATGGGGGCTAAAGAAAGGCAGACCCGACACCAGCCTCTCTCTTCTGTCTGCTGTCAACACCATATCTTGGTGCCACTCTGCCCACTATTTGTAGAGAAACCTGGGTACCAGCCTCTTCACTTTGTCTTGGAGGCCAGGCCAAGCAAGGATCACTGTACCCACTTTTCTTTCCTTCCTTCCCTCCCTCCCTCCCTCTCTTTCTGCCTTTTTATTAAGGTATAAACTACACAAAATAAAGTACATAGAGCCAGGTGTGGTGGCTCACACCTGTAATCCCAGCACTTTGGGAGGCCAAGGGACCCCCCAGCCAGAGCCCAGAGCTCAGAGCACAAATGCTCTCCTTGTTGAGGGTGGGGGAAAAAAATCTCTTTTCAGGTGCCAGCCTTAAAAAGAAAGAACAAAAAAGGTAACTCCACAGATGACCTTGATATGTGACATGGGCAGCCCTTCACACAACCACAGAACTGTCTACAGCTGCCCCAACAGCTGACCCCTCTGCCAGGCAGAGTTTTCTATCAACCAGCAACAGCTCCCAGAGGTTTTGTTATCCCCATTTTATTGATGTAGAAATGGAGGCTTGAGGCCAGGTGAGGTGGCTCATGCCTATAATCCCAGCACTTTGGGAGGCCGAGGCAGGTGGATAACCTGAGGTTGGGAGTTTGAGACCAGCCTGAACAACATGGAGAAACCCCGTCTACTAAAAACAAAAAATTAGCCAGGCTGGTGGCACATGCCTGTAATCCCAGCTACTTAGGGAGGCTGAGGCAGGAGAATCACTTGAACGTGGGAGGCAGAAGTTGCCGTGAGCCAAGATCGTGTCATTGCACTCCAGCCTGGGCAACAAGAGCGAAACTCCATCTTAAAAAACAAAACAAAAAAAGAAATGGAGGCTTGATTGACTGAAGTAGGAGGAGCCAGAGCACAGGCTTTGGAGCCAGAAGAGCTGGGACCAGCTCTGGGGCTTTGGGTACATTACTCCACATCCTGGAGCCTCCTACTGCTGACCAGATTGCTTTTGCAAGCATTGTACTACATCTTCACACAATCCTGGGAGGCAGCTGTTACGAACCCCATCTTACAGCCGGAGACCCTGAGGCTCAGGGAGGGAAGGGATGTGTTCAGAGACGTGCACAAAGTGGAAAAATGTGAAAACATACCTCATCGTGCAGTGTTATTGTGCAATTTGAGTTGAATGAGGGATAAGAATGTGAATGGATCCACTCCACAGTAGGTGCTTATTTAAGTCTTGCATGGGGTCTAATAGCTGGTGAGTGGCAAAAGGAGAACTTGTACCCAGATCTGCCTCACCCCAGAGCCCACGTCTGAGCCTCTTTATCCATGGGAGGCCATCAGCATGGTGCCTGGCACCGAGTGAGCCTTTGAGAAAGGGTAACTGGGTCAAAAATTATTTTCATAAAGTTGAAAACATGGATCTTATACAAATATATAGTGAGCACATGTCAAAGTGTTATTGAACTCATTAATGACGGAACCGGTAAGATGGCAAAGCAGATTCAAAGGAGGATAAGATGGCAAAGTTAGCTATGACATTGGTTAATGTCTTACAAGGCACCAAAACCATAAACTTTAGCGTTATTTCTTCTACAGGTCAGAAATCATTTGCAACTTGTGCACTTTTTAGAAGTTACTGGGTAACTTTGCTTAGAATCAGGTGACCCAGGCTCATCAGACAGTGCCTTAGCTTGATATTGAAAGGGTACACAGACACCCTTTTTGTCTTATTTCCAAGTTTTGGGTATTTTTTCTTTACAGTTATTATTACTATCACTCCACTTCTCTCTGATGAAAGGCTGCTCACAGGCCTCACAGGTTCCCAGGAGCCCAGGGACACGCAGACCCCACCCCACCCATTCACACAAGGACACAAGGGGCAGAGCCTCTACCCACAGATGAACTTGGTGGTGCCCAGGCACACAGG